>NC_045171.1:17383285-17453285 GCF_900700415.2 Clupea harengus | reverse complement strand
GCTGCTTCACTGCTGAGCAATTAATAACCTGTGACATACGTTTGAGCCAAGCTTTACTGTACGCATGAGAGAGGTTTAAAAGAGTTCTCTTTCCCTTTTCCAAGCTTCAAAGCTTCAAATAAGTGTGTTTGTGTGTGTGTGTGTGTGTGTGTGTGTGTGTGTGTGTGTGTTTGCTGTTTTGTCTTAAGTTTCCATTAGTGGAACCAAGTGGAAGCATCCACTGTTTGTGCCCCCCCCACACACACACACCCCTCTGTCCTTTCTCCTCCCCTTGTTGTTGCTCTGGAAACAGAACCTTGTTTTAAGTCTTAATGCTTTTAAAGCATTTATACTTATCCTCCCTTCCTTTGCCCCTGTCTCTGTCTCTGTCCCTGTCTCTGTTGGCACAGGCACAGCAGTGGCGTTTGGTTTACTGGATGTTCAAATGTTCAAATGCCTCGTCCCTTTATGGGCTCTGCACTGAAGGGGACTTTTATCAGTGTCCCTGAAACACATGGAGCGAAATATTTAATTATGGAGGAGTGTCTAATTAAGGATGTGTACTGGAGGGCATTGCTGGTAGGGATGTCGGTGGGGGCGAGATGGAGGGAGGACTGCTGCTGTCAAGGTGTAAGTGTGGGGAGGGGGGGGGGGGGCTGCAGCATTTCCTGAGTTATCACAGGGGCTGTTGTTGCATGATGATTAATGGGAGGGCTTCAGAACCTCACTGAAACATCACCCGCTGGGCTTGCGGATATGGGGATAGGGTTGTGTGTGTGTGTGTGTGTATGTGTGTGTGAGAGGGAGTGAGAGAAGTGTGTGAGAGGATTCATTGTGGTTGGTTTATAGCCACAGTCTGGCACACAGCCTCCAGAACTGCACAAAGTTTTGCACAGCGCATTTCTTCTAAGCCTCCACATTGAAATTGTACAAACCACTGTTTTTTTTTTTTTAAAGATTTGTTTTTGTCTTTATTCAGATAGGACAGTGAAGGTTTTTGGACAGGAAATGAGATGGAGAGCAGAGATGGGGAGTGGGATCGGGAAATGACAGAGGGTCGGATTCAAACCCGTGTCCCTGTGGGCGTTCAAGCCCATATATGGTCGGGGCTACTGCTTGCGCCACAGTGCCCCCCCAAACCACTGATTTTGAAGAAAGGAAAAAAGGGTTTACATATTTTTAAGAAGTCTTCTCATTCACAATGTTGAGGAAATGTCCCGATCCAAGAGAGGTTGTGTCAAACTTCCACAGACTACACTACAAATGAACTGGATAATACCTCCATGAATTGACGTTGAGGTCAAGTGTGTGGTAAAATGATCCCTGAAGAAAAGGTAGGATTTGTTCAAACAGTAATATTATTTAGGAATATTGAACAAAGATGCAGACTACAAATATTAAATCTTTTTATAAATCATTTTATTTGTGTAATGCATTTCATTTCCAAAAAAGTATTTCTTTTTCATTGATGAGACAATTCTACAGTGATTTGGTTCGACATATAATATATGACATGCATTAAAAGAAAAAAATATACAAGAGTTCACACTTTCTCAGCTTCGGTACCCCTGGAATAAAAAAAAACTGACGGATTATTTCCCCCCCAGTTTGGTCATCAAACATTTTTAAGCCTTTCAACTTTATCATTGTCTTGTTTAAGAAACACACAACCATAAACACAGCACATAACTCAGGATGTGATGCCATGAACCAATGGAGACAATGTTTCTTCTCTAAGAAAACAACAAACCGTCATTTCAAAGATATTCTAGTGCAAATCTTGACAGACTGGAATGTATTTTGGGGTCAGTGGTCACCGTATCCCCTACTAGCAGGGCCTTGGCTTATGTGTTGTTTTCTTTGTGGCAGTTAGATGCTTGGCCATGGCACACAGTGGCAGTTTATGCCTTGTGAATGATAGCAACTGGGAGGGGGAGAGAGGAGGTCTGTGTGTGGGTGTGTGTGTGTGCACAGTGTTCGAGCGACACAAGGTCTCCCTGGCAGGAAAAAAGACTCAGTGGCTAGTTTCGAGCTGGAACATGTAAAAATAAGTGGATTTACTTGTTTTGTGTGTGTGTGTGTGTGTGTTTAGAAAGCAGCCAGTATAGGGTCCTTCTAAAACTCTCGTAAACTAATTTAATTTTCATCAACCCAGTCTCGGTGAAACAGTTGGCAAGGGCGTAAGCCAGTTATTCACTCAATAGAAAATGACAGAAATAACTTAATCGCATTTACTATGAATCTTAAGAGGCTAAATACTTGTCAGTTTGTGCCCTGTGTTAAATATACATTGCACTTGCTATTTAAAGTTCATTCACTTTTTTCATTGCATTGAGCTTGAAAGCACGGACAGAACATACAGCAATGCTCTGAATTTGACACGATAAAGTTGAAAGGGCTAAAAAATTGTCTTTTTTTTCTCTGTAATGTCATCTGCTAGCTTCATGTCCCCCTAGCACACACTCTACTCACATCCTTATCATTGCAAGACAAAATCGACATTTATAAATGATCAACGTTAAATACAGGTCTCGTTGTACTTGCACTATGTCACTTGTGTAACTATGCTGAAGACGTCGTCTTTTTTTTTTTATTCTGACCTAACAGACATGTAGCTCAGGTTTAAAACACGCTATTTGTTTGTTTGATTTTTTTCTCCACTATTTGAATTTTGTGTTTACCAACATTTTTTGTTATGCATAAGACAATTCAGCCTTCTCCTTGTTTGGACTTCCAGTGCTTGTAGTGCTTTGTAACCCTGACAACAGAAGCTGCCTTAATAATCCTCCATTTTAAATACCATCACTGTCTCCGAAGTGCCACAACTCTCTTTACTTCCTTCATTGGTTTCTGCCTTAAACCAAGTACCCCCTATGAACCTCCAGTAACAACTGACACTAAAACAGATGCTTCCTGCAATTGTCTCTGCCCGTGAATGAACTGCTGATAACCCCTCGACCATTCCCTTGTGGCAAATCCAAGTTCTGAAGGTCTCAAATAGAAGCAAGATTTTAGTAAACGCTGTTAAGAGTGACCACAAAATAGGAACCATAGCCATTTGAATGACATCTGCAGTGATTGTAGCACCAAAAATGCCTCCAAAAACCAACCTTTTCGTGTATGTTTACCAAATTCTCCACTTAATCTAGCCCCCAGATCATGTCGCCTCGTCATGATATGAATGGATATTAATGGGAGATGTAACCATCAATGAGGAGATGCAATGATAATAGCCCTTTGTCAAGGCAACTCACATGCTACTGTGTGCCTTCAGACTAGAAAGAGATGAACGCCTACACACATTTCATAATATGGCTGTTATTCCTTTCCTTAGGAACTGTTGGACTTTGCTTGCTATTCTGAGAAATGACAAGAGGAGAAGCTCATGGGAATCTCACTGGCAAGGCAAAGCAAACGGAGAACACAGACACCTCAGGCACAAACTCACAACTGACGTGTTTGAGAAAATGGCTGCAACAAGAGAGAATATGTGTGCCTGAGATAGAGAGTGAGAGAGCAAGAGAGAAAGAGAGAGAGAGAGAGGGAGGGTAAGGAAAGGAGGGAGAGAGAGAGAAAGAGAGAGAATCTCAATGCAAGGCCCAAATAAAATACAGAACTGAGCACTTTCTATGCTTAGCGTGGAAAATGTAAATAAAAGTGGCGCCTATGTGTCAAGTTTCTCTTTTCTCTCCCCTCCCCCCCCCCCCCGCCCCTTCTCATTCGTTATTTATCGTCAGGTACTAATCTAAGACTAGCCATCTTGTCTCGCTGAAGTGTCCTTTAAGGACAGCCACTGTTGGGCGCTTCAGAAAGAGGATATCTCCTGCAGCAGATGGCCAGGCCTGCAACTTTCTCTCTCTGCTGCCAAGCTCTAAAGGAGAGGGGAGATATTGGTGAGAGGAGAGGAGAGGAGAGGAGAGGAGAGGAGAGGAGCTAAGAGGAGCTGAGAGGAGAGAAGAGCACTGGGCTGGACCATTTGAAATAAGTCCAACAAAAAGCAGCGAGTTGCACCATGAGAGTACAGGCCAACTACAAACTGCCATTAGCACTCTGAGGAGAAATCAGGCTGGGAGTCCTGCTTAGATTCACAGATAACTCATTCTGCCATTCTGTCGCAAAGCATAACATAGAAAGAAGACCCAAAACAAACACGAAAGCAGCCAAGGTTGTATTCACGACATGTTCAGCCCTTTTCCCCAGTATGTGTTAATAAAACAAGGGTGGTATTAAAAAGGATTAATGGCATTCGTACATGGGATGATCATGTAAATGACTTAATGATTTGGCATGCCTGTGAGTTGAATGAGATGCCAAACAGCGGCCAAAAAGAGGACCACTGCCTCTAAACACATCAGGTATCTGTTCTTATATCGCAAAATATCTCATAGTGTTATATATCTCATAACATGTAAGAGACAAAGTAATCATCAGTGTTCAGACCTTTCACCCCAATAGATGTATTTTGAATGGAGAATGAGAACAGATGTAAATCTGCTCTCCTTTCTCTGTCCTACTATATTTGGACAGCCCATTTTGTTTGTCCTGCAACTATCAGTTGACACAGGCACAGGTCAAGTAGCTTGTGGTGACTGAAGTCTGTGTGAGGTGAATGTTAGGGTTAAGGTCTGTTGTCTCATATTTGACTTTTTAAAGACAATTCACTGATTGTAGAGTATCTGAAATGGGCTTCCTAACTAACTAAAGTAATACTCTTTTGTTCAAAGAGGTGGAATGAAAGTGATGAGTGATGATCGAGGGACAACGGGGGCCTGGCCAAACATCCTGACTCCAAAACTGACTCCACAGCTCAACGAGAAAACACAGGGCAGCACCATAATGGCATTCTTCACACAGCTGCTAGTGCATTAGCATTAGCGACATCGTTAGGGCTCACTAACTATGTCAACTCCATGGTTTTACCCCTCCGTAAGCTTAAAGCTAATTTAGTACTATTAGCGATATCACTAAAAGCTTAATCCAACTCTGATCTCAACTCAACTCACAACTGAGTTGTTTTCAACGTGTTCTACATTCGAAAGACAGGTTCTGTTGCAGGGATACCGCCACACAGTACAGGACAGCATCATAACATTTGGGCGTTTTCTTTTCTTTCTTTTTTTTTTTTCACTTGTTGTTTTTTGGCATCCTGACCAAAGTTCCTACAGTTAGCATGCACGGGGCACAGTAAGCCATGTGACAGTGCGAGAGCCGTCGCCATGCCACCACCGCAGAGATCTGGCACCGAATCTCTCCCCACGAGAGGGATTAAAGAGACACACCTACAGCACACACACAGAGACAACGGAAACCAAGAACATAGATTCACGCCACCAACACGGACAGAGAGACACGTACACGCTCACATACAGTAACACGTAGTACAGAGAGTAGACATTATCACAATGGCTTCTGTTTTAAGATTTTTTTTTTCTGTTCTATTTCCTTTTTTTCAATCTTGACATAAACGTCGGAGTGTGTTTGTTTTACGTATGCACACCCACACATAAATGGTGAGAGGGTTAGACAGATAGGTAGATTCTTTTTTTATGTGTATGTTTTTTAAAACAGGAAACAAAGACATGAAAAGGTTTCTCATGTTGATTTACATATTCACTGATTTTGATAATTATTGCAGTCTAAACAATATGGCTTTAACTAGTGAAAAACCTTGGAGAGCTACAAAAAAATCAAATTTCTGTCAGTACTATAAAACATACTCGAGGACTGCTCTTTTAGCTAAAATTGAAAATATTTATAGAATTGAAATTGGTTGCTTTATACAATTTTATGCCATTCTATTTGTAACTGAAATAAATAAATGAACCATTAGCTATGGTTTTAAAAGGATCCAGTGAGCAAATCACATATATGTTGGCCACTCGGACTGAGGTGCTGCCAGGTAATATAAACAATTTTAAACATTCATGTAATCATAGGAAGTCATTCTTTCCTCTCTTCCTCCCGACTCTGTAAACTGAGGGAATTTCTTTTAGATTGAATGTAGACAGCACACTCGGCTTGTCGGAGTTTTTGCAACCAGCCAGTCCTAAAATACCAACAAAAAAAAAGTTAAAGCAGTTTGCCTTGGTGGATTCTGTTGTTACTCACAGAAGATAAATGTGTCCATGTTGTCAGTCAAAATGGCAGTGAGCAAGTAGAGTCAAGTTGCCATGAAAATCTCAACAAACTATTTTTTATTTACACCATAGAGGCATGGCTGAATCATTAGGCATATCAGAATGTTTGAGGTTGAAGCTAAAGTCCATTTCTCTCAAAAATGTCCTCTGACAGTTGCCTTGCAAATATCTGTAATCCTTTTGCCTCCCTAAGTTCTCAGAATACAGCAGCACTAAATTTTTCATTGTTCATTTTTGCCGCAGTCTAAATGTCTAGTTTCCAATTAGTCATTATTCATTTTCTCTACTGTCATTCTCAATTTGAATTATCTCCTATTATGCCCTAACTTTTAAAGTTATTTCAATGTTTTTTATATTTAATTTACAAATGCGAAACATTCAGGACCAGCTTACTGTCATTAGTACTCATATCTAAAGCCGTGAGCACTTTTCTTCAGACACCTCAGCCTATTTTCTGTGTTTTCTGTGGTAAGCAGTGCAACATATCTTGACCATTTGACTTAACTGACCTGATCCAAACTAAACAAATTATCTGTTTTTTCACTCTCTCTTTGGTCTTGGCATGCATGTTTTCATCCAACAGAACCTCTTCTCTTCGATCAGTGATGAGTGGATCGTTACTATTCAAAGAGTCAACCATGAAGTTGGTCCAAAACTACTGTTGGCTTAAGAGTCATACCAGCCTAGATTGCACTAAGGTGAAACAAGTAAACATTTCTTCATGTAGTCCTTAGAGTGGCACTTAACACAACAAAATGACAACTACATCTAATTCTGATTCTGCTTCAAAACCCAGATAGCGCTAATATGGGGCATTCACTCATTTACCTAGAGGTGGCAGGGTACAGTACCTTGTGTCAGAGTCAGTGACATGTTTTTCTATCTAAAAAAACAACCTGTTAGGTGTTTATTAGAAGGGTATGAGTACGATGTTTTAAGTCACTGAGATGTGCCAATGCCACACATTCACTCTGACAACACTACAATGGTATTTTAATAGGCTATCTAGCCTCAGATTAGCCAGCTCGGACCGAACGTTTGGAGATTTTTAGAACAAGAAAGGACAGCATTTGATTTTCATGAAATGTATTTGACGGGTGAGATGACATCATTTATCGGCTTGATCCACCGTTTGGCAGTGGGCTTACGTCTGATTGTCTCTGGGACTGTGGGACTAGCCACCTCTAGGTAAGAACTACACACGCTAGCAGGCTAATCTACAAGGGTGGCTCTAGCGTGACCAATCAATTGATGTTTATTTGTGTTATTACAATAGTAAATGTATCTAAAACGTGGAATGATGATTTTTTTTGTATGAGATTACTAATATTTTCAAAAGATTTAGTTCCCTTTGTACTGTTGATTTTTTGTTTTAAAAAAAGGCAGTGATTTATTTCCCCACACAGACATGTGAAACAGGCTGTACTAGGCTATCTCTAGGCCTCATGTCTCCTAGAGTCAAGAGTCTGTCCTCCAAACACACACTGAAAACTGCTGTTTTATAAGTGTGCCTTTCCTCCCCTGCAATAAGTACCATTTTTGAAACTTGTGCATTTAAAACTACGGTTAATGGTTCAGTCAATATTAGGTTCTGACAGGCAAATAAATTGTTTTGTGGAGGGAATCCTTCATGAAGTATATGGACTTGGAGGCAAACCAAACACTTATGGCCTTAAAAGGCTTGTAGACCTCTCTCGCTGTCTTGTAAATGGAACTTAAATATATTACAATATTTTTGCAATATATTTACTTTTTTCCCATCGGATCAATCAATCTAAATGTTATTACAACATTCTACCATCTATAGGAGAGATAACATAAAAGTATGTACATACTTTTGAAATAGTGTCAAATGTATATCCTAAAGCACACAAAAAAGGAATGCATTCTTACACAGAAGGGATCTGCAGGCCACACCTTCAGAGAAAACTCCCTTAAGCAAAAGGAAATGATTTGAAGGCACAGTCTGAGCTGCTACACCCCTTAAGCATCACAATCTCCTTGCACAGCCCATAAACACAAAAAAGCTATTCGAAGAAACAACACCACCCCACTGGTCACCATAGAAGGAGCTCATGCATTGTGATTTTTGTCACCTGTGCCTCTGACAGAAGTGCACTATGGGATACGTATCATGAGCTCCATCTAACCCAATCAGCTTCACGCCTGCAGTCTAACTCCAACCTTTCGTGTCATAGTATCAATGACCGACAAATCTGTTAGAAGTCCTGATGGTGTGGCATATTAGTGAACAGAAAAGAGTTAGATATATATATATATAGGAGAAATATTCATGAAGTGTAAACAATTTCAACCTGAATGGCCATTCAAAGACTAATTAGCTGTGAAAAGAGGGGCGTATAGGGTGTGGTTCAAGAAGAAAGTAAATAATAATTATTAAAAAATAATTAGAACATCAAAATGAAAACGGAACGTCAGAAATCACGTCAAGGCAGTGATGAGCCTTCCACAGTTTGGCAAGAACAACCCCCCCTGTCCAGCTCTCCTCCCACTCCTTTCCCCCTCTCTCTCCTGGCTCTGTGAGCCTCTTCTCTAGCTCTTCAACCCCCCACCTGTCTCCTTCCTGCCAGCCTGGAGCACAGTCCCGTGACCGTTACTTCTTGAACATGTCCTGCAGTGGCCCGGGCAGGAATTTCAGGACAGTGTCCAGGATGCTCTCGTCGTCGTCCTCATCTTCGTCTCCGCAGCCGGCAGGGATGGCCTTCTTCTGACGCGTCAGGGAGCCCTCGCACGCCTGCTCCATGGCTGCCTTTTCCTCTGCCTCTTTCTCCTCCTTCTTCTTCAGGCCGTACTACACGAGCACAGAAAACATCATTCTGAGGTTGTGGCAAGTAAGACTTTCTATTCAGTAGCTTTTGAGTTGTATAAAATAGGAGTACTCAGAATTACTTATTATCTATACAGCTAAATAACTCAAGTTAATTTTAAACCCAGTATCCGTAAAGCATTTTAAACACATTCATAAAAGGTTATTCATAATGTATTCATAATGTCATAATGATTGACGTAAGACTTGATTAACTGTTTATACATAGTAATGACTGCACTTGTATCGCATTACGATGTTAAGGTATAAGCCCTTAGAGCTTGACGTATCAGAATGCATAATACAGATTATTTTACCTCTTGATAATGGCACTAATGACATCTTTGCCTTATGTCAAATTCTGTTTATTCACCACATGCTCTTTATGTGACCCAATACAAGCGTTCATAATGATAGTTGTGTAGGGCTTATAATGCATCATACCGCTTTATGAGTGCAGTCATGTCAAGCAATATGTATACTTTATACCCTTAATGAATGTGTTTATAATGCTTTATGGACACTGGATTTAAGTAAAGGCAAGTTATACCAAAGTGATACCAAATGTCAAATACCCCTAAATACTCTCCCTGTCAACTAGCTGTAATTTAGTCCTACTTTAATATAACCCTAGCCCCTTGCTTCACACAAACTACAGTGCTAGACCTAACTGTAAACAGCACCTCGTTAATTCATTTTTTCGGTGAAAATAAATAATTTCTAGTGGGGTATTTCTACTGGGATGCATTTCAGACATTTGCTATCACCATCCATCTTGGCTAGTGAAGTGAAGTGAAAGTTGAAAATAGTTTGGCAGCTCATTGTTTAACAAAAACTCAAGATGAGGTAAAAGTCTCAGCTCATTCCGCTCGCTTCAAGCTCTTCTGCATGCGAGAGCGACAGGCGAGTGGGAACACCGTGACAGCATTCACAGCCTCGCCCACCAAATCCCAGACGAGACTAGACGGGCGCTCACCTTGTCCCTGATGGTCTGCCGTACTTTCTCCCTCTCGGCCTCCATGCGAGAGTGCTTGGCCTTCCTCTCATCCTCCTGCTGCCGCAGGGCCTCCTGCCTCTCCTCCTCCTTCGCCTGCGCGTCAGGGTCCTTCTCCTCCTCCCCTCCTAGCATCTTCCCCATGTCTTTGGTGGCCCCTGGAGGGATGGATAGTGGGAGGGAGAGAGAGAGATTAGGAGGTAGGAAGAGAATAAAAACAGTACCGGGTCATTAAGAGTCACAGAGCCTGTCTTAAACCTTAAGCAGTTACCGTCACACCAGTGTGTTTACAAGGTTGTAAAATGAACGTTCTAAATAATATACTCCAGCCAATATAATGTGGAATTTTAGAATCTTACGTTGTATTAGAATGTTCAACACTGCCCTGCTGAAGGGTTAAATCACCACTGTTCTACATGTCCCCACCTAACAGTTTATTTGGAGAGCACTTTGCTGTGGAAGGGTAGGGAATCAGTGTCTGTGTGTTTGCCTGGTCTAAGCAGAGGCATAATGACAATGGGCCTCATTCTCGAACGCAGTTAAGAAGAATTTAAGAGGAATTTAAGAGGAATTTCTTCTGAATTGGATTTAGGACAACATTTGGCATTCATGAATGTTTTCTCATCTGGGATTTGCTCTGAACTTCAGAAGACTTTCCGAACTCGAATTAGCAGTCGTAACTCGGCCAGAGTTTTCTCAAATGCGATTCCTTAAAAAACCACAAGATGGCCCCGTGCGCCCTCTTGTGGTTTTTTGAGGAATCGCATTTAAGAAAACTCTCCGTGTTAATGAATTTGTGAGAAATCGTTGGTGATTGCGTTCACATCAACTCTACAGATCCTCGGATTAAAGTATCATTAACAATTACGTTTCACATGTAGGCCTATAGTCATGATTCTACGAGGCACCGTGATGTCATAAAATAAATAAAAGGACTACACCGGAATGCTGCGCTCGTCTAGTTTTTGGCACTGCCGTCTGTGCAAGTACGGCAATCCAGAATTTTCAAGTAGTTCCACGTTGGTGGAACGAACTGCCTAGCACTACCAGAGCAGGCGCGTCCCTCTCTACCTTTAAGAAGCTTTTGAAGACCCAACTCTTCAGAGAGCACCTCCCTTCCTAACTGGCACTTCGACTAGTGCTTAACTTGCACTTATAGCAGTTACATTACTGCACTTCGTTTTTATTTCCTATTTCGTTTTTCTATTTCTTATGTAAAGTAGTATTTATTGTTACACTAGGTCTCTATTGCTCGTAGCTTGACTGTTCTATCCCTTGTACGTCGCTTTGGACAAAAGTGTCTGCTAAATGACTAAATGTAATGTACACGAACACTGCAAATGTAAGTGAATAAATAAATAAGCACTAAACTCAATCACGTTGATATAGCTATAGTGGAATAGAATGGACACATCTACATCCTGCAACAGTCCATCTCTGCACCGTTCAAGTCATAGACATGACTTTCCGCTTTGACATGACTCGTTTACGAGTTGCTTTCGTGTAGATTCGGTCGATTCCGACTGCACACGTCACTACGGTTGCGTGCCCTTATAAGGAGCTAGCAGGGCGTGTATGTATGCAAATTCAGGAGCACGAGAACGCGCTTTCAATTTAAGAAAACTTTTCCGGGGGAGCACAGCCCAGAAAACTTCTGCTGCGTAGGACCCCATTTTCAAGCGTACATGAATTTGGCGGATGTCTTTTGCTTACGTTGTTTTTCCGAAGCCCGTAAGAAACATTTCAGAAGAAACTTCAGAAAATGTTCGAGAATGAGGGCCAATGACATTTATCATTGCAGACACTCATGGAGGCAGAGAGATAGTAGATAGATAGATGGACAGATTAACAGAGAAAGAGAAAGAAAGAAAGAAAAATTGAAAGAAGACAGGCAGAAAAAAGATGGAAGAAAGATGGAAAGAAAGGAAGAAGATGATCCTAAAAAAAGGATGAAAGAAAAGAAAAAGGGGTTTTTTGAAAGAGGAGACAGGGAGAGAGTGGGCAAGGGAAAGAGGGGTCTGTGGTGACTAAGGTGTCATTAATAATGAGAACCACACTAATGGCCGTCATTAATACTCCCCGCCCTGGACCTGTTTAAGGTTCAGTGGACACAGGGACAACGGAAGGAGTTAAAATGAATATCTATTTCATTCTTTTCACCTCTCTCCAAAAATAGGGGGGCGTTTCAAAGCAACACAAAGAGAGAGTTTAAATATAGAACGAGATTGCTTTTTGGGAGAGTGGAGCCAGTACAGTCTCTTCTAGGCACTTGTCTTGGGACTGGAATCGTCTGCCACTGGTTTGTGTTTGTGACCTACTATTTGCTGGCATATCCTAGCTTACCTGGCTGCAGTCCTAGGTGTGTGTGTGTGTGTGTGTGTTTATGTGTGCTTATGTGTGTGTGTGTGTTTTTGATGACTGACTACTTCATCTTGCTTGAACATTCATTAAGGAACTCATAGGACAAAGGTCACGGATCAAAGTTATTCACAGCAAATCTAGTGTTGTATTTATAGACCTGCCACAGACTTCAAGGCCTTGTTAGGCCTGAGAATAGTCAACCACAATAGAAAGGAATAAACCCCCCCTTAATCAACATTACAGTTGTAGGGTTAAAAATAGCAAACATGTCACCATTGTACTGCTGTGTTCTACATACACACACAACCACACACACATGCGCACACACACACTTCAAATGCATTTTATGTTTAAACTGTTTTGGAACTACATGATGTCCTCATGTCTGTATACTTATATTTAAATAAATGTTATGAATGGAATATGTGTGTGTGTCTGTATGTACACACACACACACACACACACAAACACACACACACACACACACACACACACAAACACAAACACAAACACACACACACACACACACACACACACACAAATGTTTTTGTGCAAACAGACTCTTTCCTCACCCCAAAGCACATGTTACATCATAACAATAACAACGACCAGAGGGCCCTTTTAGGCAGAGGCGGCTGGAGAAAGACTCCCACACACCATAAAACTTTTCACATGCCACTGCACTCTTTGTCACAGATCCACCCCCAACTACCCCAACCCACCCAGCCCATAGTAGTCCCCCTCAACATTGTCAGGTTTTTTTTTTGCAGTTAGAGGTTAGCCTTGGCAAGAAGGGACTATTGCGGAGCCACACTCCCAGCCCAGCCAAATTCAGAGAGCGCTGACTGACTGATCAGGAAACAAAAAGGCTTGTGGTTTTGTTTGCCTGAGGAGAAGAAAAAAAATGTGTATCGTTCCAGCCAACGCTGTAATCAAACCCTCTGCCATCCTTTATGGCCGCCGTGAGTCATGAAGCCAGCGATTCTGATCAGTATTCTAGTGCTGAGTGGAGAATAAAAGATAGTGAGAAAAAAAAACACAAGAAAGGTCATTTTAATTTTGTTCCTGTTCAGGACACAGTATCTTTGTACTGACATTTCAATAGCAGCTTGTTAGAAAGACCCAACTGTGAATTAGCATCATACTTGTGCTTTATTAAGAAATTAAAATGCTTCATACATACAATAACTATGGTTCTGTGTGTTCCTCTATCTGTGTGTATATATGACAGGTGAGGCTTCATTAAATCACAGAACAGCTTCTATCCATCAGCTGTAGAACCATCTAGGCGAGGTTTCAGTGACAGCCCGGCCATCTACATAATGCATTTCCACCATTCATATTTACTTCAGTTATTATTTATATTCATAACTCACAAAGGAAAAACATTGTTGTGAGTATGCTATTTGTCGTCACTAAGGCTGGATCAGTCATTCGAAACAAATTCTAGCATCTATTATAATTTTCACTTTGATATACAGTGCGTGTGGTAATTACTCTAGTGTATGAGTCAGGTTTGTGGACAGCTCAAAGCTGTTAATGTTGAAATGAAAACAGCGACTGCGTGACAGCTGTCTGTTCCTATGGCGATGAAAGATCTCTGCCATCTGCAGTGGTCAGCGTTTCGCCCTGTGCTGTAGCAAGGATTTTGGCATCGTCAAACAACTCAGGGCCTCTCACACGCCCCCCCCCCCCCCCCCAAACTACAACTCACAGACTTCCGCCATTACATTGACACAGTCATTGTTGTGAGGGGGTGGGGGGTGATCGATCATAAATACAGGACCACCTGAGTGAATATGAATTATGTATGTGCCAGTGGAGTGAAAACTTTATCTGGGTATTGATCTGTTTCTCGGAGACTAAGAGGTTCTGGCCGCAGGCCAAGCTCGCTAAGGCTGGAGCCAGCATTCGATAGGTACTCTTTCACAGGAAGAGGCTTTAAAATACAGCTTTATCACTACTGCTGACTGTGATTTGATATACATGCTGCTAGATATGAACTAAAAAGCTTTCCTTCGGCAACACTGTCTGACGATTATTCGCATCTCTTTTCACACACAGTCGCTACCACAATCTAAAAGAAAAGGACAGACAAATACAAAGCACTAAAAACTGACATGCCAAAACCAGATGACTAAGAAGTGGTACAAACTATTTTTTGTTCTCTGCATTGTACTAATGTATTTCTACTGTATTTCTCAATTTGCTGTATTTCTCAAAACTGCTATAACCCTAAGACAAAGAACCAGTCCCTATGACCCTTTCCAGCCACATTATCTTGAAACAGTACATGCCCCCCCCCCACCCCCCCAACCCCTACACATTATTCTGATTATAGCACAACAGTGCCAGCCAGTGTCTTTAAAGTGGATATATGTCATCTGCAGTCAATCTGAACCATTTTGGAGATCCCATTAGGGTGTCATGCCTCAGCACTCAGACGTTACCTCACGACGTTGACGAGCATGATTCTGCATGAGCTACGGGGATTAAAAATAAACAAACTGGAACAAACACCATCTGGGGTCAGGCCATTTAGCAACCATAAGAGAGGGAAGAGGGAGGGAGCGAGGGAAAAGAGAGAAAGGGAGAAAGAGGGAAGGGAGAGGGAGAGTGAGTGAGAGAGAAAGAAAGAAAGATAGAGGGAGGGAGGGAATGACATATTCATAATTGATGACAGGCATTTATTATGCATAACTTATACAGCCACCTCCTGCATGGATGCACTGCCATCATCTGTGTTTTTAATTGCCTCCATCTCTCTCCACGGGCTCTTAGCAAAGGACAGTGTGCCGTCCTGTCCTGACCTCGTCCGTAATTGGGAAAAGCACTTGTGTAGGTGGACGCCTTGGAATGACAGATTGAAACTAGAAGGAGGTGTGCGAAGCAAGTTACCCACAATCCCTAGGGAGCTGTGTGCATGAGGTCAGTCTCAGGAAGGGGCCAGAGGTCGCATCCCCCTTGCGAGCTGCATAATAGATAATTAACTCAACCCAGGACATCAGCATCCTGACTGCTTTTACTGTTGGACCTTTCACAAGGTCATCTGTGTCTCCTGACTCCCCATAGCAGTACACTTCCTGTACCCTGAATAATTCAATTCAATTCAATTCAATTCAATTCAATTTTATTTTTTATAGCGCCAAAACAATAAAATTGTCTCGAGGCACTTAATAAGATTAGAATAAGTTCTTGCTTGTTTTAGTTCTAGTTTGGGTTCTAGTTCATAGTTCATGTTTGGATCGCACTAAGCTTGCTTGAACTTGAACTGACAGAATTGCCACTTTATCATTATCAACACGATGGTAATAGATATTGTCAAAAGGAGCTAGCACACTGAAAGTTTGCTAAGGAATATAAACATTTCTAGGTGGCAGTGCACTGAGCAGGTTCCCTAAGGGATGGAAACATTTCTTGCTAACTTCCACCAGACTTAGCTTGCTTGAGTCCACTTCTTCCTTCCGATGTAACAGCTTTACACACACAAAATAACTTGTAGGCAGGTAAGCTCACATCTGTGCAGATTTCCTGATTAGTATAGCCGACTCTTTAGTTGCTGATTACAGCGCCCAGGAGAGACATTTTTCAGCTCAGAGCATATATTTTCACACCAGGTGTCCCATGTATCTTTAAAAAGTATCGCTTGTAGCATTTTAAACTATTTTTGTTGTTATTCACAAACACAGCCAGGCAGTTTCACATGAAAGGATGTAGGACTTCAAACTGTTGACTTGCTAAAAATATGGATTACATAAAGAGAATCTGACTTAAAATAGTACAAAGCAGACTGGAGGAGGGTGTGGTAGTCATGGCAGTGATATTCTAACATCCTTCATTACGCACGCGGATGACGTTAATACAGACTCAGCTCTCTGTCCTACCAATCAACAATGGATGAGGAGAAAACCACTTCAGAAGTTTTCAAAATCTGCAGTCAATTTTTTAAAGCGACGCAGACCGCTTTCCATCCATGGCCCCCTGTGTTTGGCGCTACATCAAAAACGCTCCAGAGAAAAAGCAGCCGCTTACGCAGAGGGGATGAGATGCTTCCCGTCTGATGAAGTCTCG
Organism: Clupea harengus; assembly: GCF_900700415.2. Lineage (NCBI taxonomy): Eukaryota > Metazoa > Chordata > Actinopteri > Clupeiformes > Clupeidae > Clupea > Clupea harengus. Next base: position 17,436,916 of record NC_045171.1, on the reverse strand, counting down.
CTAATAGTGGTATTTATGTATCAGGGGGAGGAAAGGGAGAACAAAAATCTCCCCATTTATAGTTGATATGCAAATGTGCTGGCTTACCACATTTGCATGTGAATTAAGCGCTTTGCAATTCTTTGATGAAAGAAAAATAGTCAAAAAAATAGGTCAGTACCACTATAACTATACAATCCAAGCACCAAAACAACACCAACTGCCACTCCTTCAGAACGACGACTGGAAAAGGCGTTATTCCATGCTTGTCTCTCATTCGTCCATTAGCAGATAGGTCACAACTGTCCTGGCAGACAATGGAGTCACTTTGGAGTTAAGTGCCTGGGCTGCATCTGCTTATGTAATCCATTTTCCTTTTCATGCCAATGTTTACTTTCTTTCATTTTCTCTTGCCTTTATTATGTATTTTTTTCTTTCTCAAGCACGCTTCAGGTTCGTCTCCCAATCCCTCTCCCTTTTACATAATCACAGGACTCCCACTAGCATCCCCGCATCTGATGGTGCTGGTTTTCACTCCATGCGGGGTCTTAATGTATGCTTGGAGCCAAAAGCCATTCGACAAACAATTCCACAGGCTTGTGTGGAGCTTGTTTTGCACAGTCAGCTGAACAGGAGAAAGGACACGGGCCACTGGCTTCGCCTGGCAGACAGACAGCAAAATGCAGTGTGTTTCTGCGAGTAATCTGAGAGGGATGAGGACTGTTGTTAAGTCTTGTAAACGCTCGCATTTTCACCAGAGCCCCATGACATGTTAGGAATTTTAAAAACACGACCTTAGATGGACTTAATTAACTTGTCAAAAATATATGGTGGCCCACAATTATATGTTTTTCTCCATTTGAAATACTTCCTCTAGTCCTCAAATGCCTCATTTTTTCATCACAAAAACTACACATTTCACCTTTAACAATGTGTTGGTCTATGTGTTCTTATATGCCCAATCTGACATTGGGCTGCTCATAAAATAAACTCATCATTGCAGATGCTGACCTATCAATGCTCTGCTTCTTGCCCTGACCCCCCCCCCCCCCCCCCCCCCAGCTGAAGGGCAAGAAGGAAACACCAAGAGACCACATCTCATTTATCATTTAGGTCAATCTACACTCAGGAACCTGGCCTGCCTGGACCCATCACGGCAGCATGAGAACTAAAGGAGACAAACTACTCCATATGTTCACTTCCTCATCAGTTAAAGAGGATCCTACCCCTCACCCCGGTCCAATGAGATCCCACCAAGCTATGACATGAGGCATAAAGAGGGTCACATGACCAAAGGCTCTTCCAACACAGGCAATTTTCAACGTCTGGGGCCTCCAGGGGGATTGGAAGGAGGGGAATAAATCTACTTTATGACCCTTTACTCATTCTACTGATGAATCCGAATCAGGAAATTGATTCAAGGGCTCATTGACCTTTAGGCAAAGTATACCCAAGTTGATGACCATATCTGCACACAGCATGGGGGTGTAAAATATACTTTGCGCGGTGCAAAGTGGGCATGTGGACTGAAATGAATGTCATGGGGGAAATCGCAGATAACATTAAGGGTTGGGGGAAGTTCTGTATTTCAGCTAAGCACTCGCACAGAGTAGCAAAAAGAAAAACAACTGAAACCTCTATGGTAAAAAACAGCTTAAACATTTCCTTACAGTGCATCGCTGCTCATGCATTTTGTTCTCTTTTGGTTGCATACGTGTCTGACTTTAGTAACTTAATTAGCTGGCACAGCATGACTCATCAACAAAAGAAACCAAAGTGTTTTACATCTGAAATGTTAAAATGCTAAAGACTATCTCGGGCCACTTCAGTATCCTAACAATGTTGTACAGGTGCTGTAATCCTATTCCCTTCTAATACTATAGGTCACTATAAGAGCCTGCATGCAGTGGATTGACACATGAGATAATCCAGTGAATCAGTGACACTTACCGCCCAGAGCTTGCTTCATCACAAAATCCATGGTGCACTTGTGTGTTCAGGTCTTGGCAAAAGCTAAAGAGAAAGTTGCATGTAGCCCTCTGTTTCCCCCAGGCCTGGCTTGCTTGCTGCTGTCAATATGTGCTGCACTCCAGATAAATCTCTATCGCTCCTGTGGGGGAAGGCAGAGACAAACTAATCAGTGGGAGCGTTAAAGGGGTGCAGCCTGGGACAGGCTGGGGAAAGAAACATGGCACTTTTGCTAGCGTCAGTTTATAGCTCTCCGAAGGCTGGAGGGCTGCATAAGTATTTGCAGAAATTTCATAGAAGGTTGTTAACAAGCCAGTACAATATGTGCTTGATGAAATAGTTACTGTGCCTCTATCTTAACAGCTCTATTTGAAGCTAATTTGATAACAAGCAGCCACATTTGTTCCATATTCTTGGCACGCAGGGCTGAGGCCGCCAAAGATGAAGCCCACAACTCCATCTGTTCATTGATCTATCATGCAACTGAAACTTGATCACTCCTGTAGTCTCACTGAAATGGCAACACTGACAGACTCAATAAAGTGACCTACATTTTTTACAAATTAAACTTCTAATCAATATGCGGTCCTGTATGGTGTGCTGGCAGATGAATCATGATTATAAAGGAGACATTTCCAATGTGAACCTAATTCTACTGATGCTGTCTGGAAAGAGTTAATATCTGCCCTTATAAGATTGATGCCATGGTTTTTTGGAACATTCTGTTCCAAGTTAGTCAGCCACACAATGTTGCCAGATGAGAAACCTCTAAATGTCAACAAGACAATTTGCTGGTGCAAAGTAACATAATGCATTGTAATAAACAATCACTCAAATGGTACACGTCACTCTTTGTTTGATGTTTGAACTCAGCAAGTGAATAACCTGCGGAATTGTAACTATGGTGATTGTTACATCTAATACCGAATGCAGTGTCCGTGAAACACATTTCTGTAGGTTAGCGCCACGCAGCTTCTAGCATCAAAACACACCGTAACTAACTGACAGATAGCTTATCGACAGGTGTCGATACGTTCGAGCAAGGAAAAAAGCGTTGTGCTGCCTGTGCGTGTAGATTTAGCCACACTCCATTGTCTTTAGGCACCCCCTGGCAAGAAGACTATATTCCTACCCGCCCTCTGCATGGTGGGTTGGCCTCGTGTGTGAGTGATAATTGGGACAAGAGCATGTCAATACCTCATTACTTAGGTGGAATACGTCAGCATCTTCAGAGAATGAAAACTCGTTTGTTGATACCTGTGTGTCGAGCTGTTGGAATCACTCTCTCACACAGAAAAGAAAAAAAATGTGGGCTCATTTGTCAATTCACTGTCAATTCACTGTTCACATACATGGTGTAGGAACAGGTTGTTGATTTAAAACAAAGTACATGAAGACCTAAACTCAGTCACAAATTAAATGGTATTAAACGTTATATGTTAGGTCTATATCAGCCTGACTTCAACGAGCATGGCACATAAGAGTAGTGCACAACTGATTATGAGCGTTTTCCCCCCCATATGTATAGCCTATGTAAATCCACCACTGCAGCAGGGACCACACCAGTCCGTCAGAGGGGATGCATGCTCGCACACGCGCGCGCCCTCCCACCCGTCTGCAGGCTTTCGGATGTATGCTCTCGACGCTTCATCTTTGCAATAAATTGCAGCGTCCAAGACCAGGAGACGCACTGTGGTTGGCTTCAGCACCGCGGACAGGGGCTGTTTCTTCGAAAGACAAGCGACGGCTCCGCACATGAGAGGTTGAGGAGAGGGGTGTTAGTAGTCTAATAGCCTAAACGTGAGATCACAACATGTACGATTAAACTGACGTATTGCTTAATGGGGTAATGAGTCGCGAAATAGACGGTGTCTCAGCCCATTTACGAATCAGTCAGTTTACGAATCACAGTGAAATCAGATACAGACTGAACGTAACCCCCTGGTTGCCTCTAAACAAACCCCAGACGCCCTTCTCTTCCCAACCCAGAGACGCGAGTAAGTCATTATGTCACCGATACGGTTTCCCCGGCAGCACAGCGAACGGGTTACCTCTAAGACTTGAACAGTTGGAAAGCTATGACTTAAAGAGGCAGTAGAGACAACAGAAGATGTAAATAGCTTTTCCAGAGACAAAAGCTCGACATCACAGTACATTTATCACAATTAGAACATCGACAGAACTATGCAAACGCAAACATTTAACGCACAACTTCGGTAAACAACTGTTCTGAAGAGCAAAGGAAAAGACACATGTAAAAGCGGGCATTCTGCTGTCGAACTAACTACGAAGTAAACCATAAACGAAATGAAACTAAAGAACAATAGCAGCTAAGCATCAACACCCATATCTTACCATTTAAATGTTGGTGCAACAATATTGTCCAAAATCAAGTGATCCTCAGCATAAGTATCTTTCGTTGCTAACCTCTTTCACCGCCAACTGCTTCATGGGCTGGTTAAACGATCAATCATTTGTGACAACACACACTCTCTCTCCCTCTCTCTGTATGTGTAGAATGGAGGTGGGGTGTATGAGCAGGAAGGAGAGAGTGAGTGAGAGAGAGAGAGAGAGAGAGAGAGAGAGAGAGAGAGAGAGAAAAGGGCAGCCTTAATACTGACATCTTGAAGGCTTTGTAGGTCCTATATTTTAACAATGATGGGACACAATAACGCCAAACCTTCTTTCAGTAGTAGACTTCATCAGAGCTTCATAATATGCTTATTATCTCTCTACTGCCATGTCATTCACCATGCTAAACCATGACAGAAGGGGAACAAAAAGCGTCAGTGGCTGAACATTGTGTTTTTGTCCTGACAATATTTTGCTGATGAGGTCAGCTGAGTATTACATTTGACCTATTCTGGCATGGCAGGCTTGTGGACCAGTAATTCCATCCTCTTCGCATTGTCAAGCATGATTGCCTTACTTGTGTTGAGAATCAATTAAAGCAATCGAGGGCCACGGCATCGATTTAATTCTGCAGAATCTGGGCAATGCCCCTATCCATACTACCATTGTCTTGACTGACACTATTCTGTGTTATTTAAGGTTATCTTACTGTATAGCCTTTCATGTTCACAGGAGAGCAACAGAGACCACACTGAGTGGAGCATTTGTGTGCGTGGTGGTGGTGGTGTTGGTGGTGGGGGGCAGCAATGAAAGAGTAGCACGGGGCTCATCGCAGTATTGTGTAAATGCCCTTGCATGACCTTGGAGGCGCTTGACGCTCCATCAACCGAAAGCATTCAATACAGGCCCGCAAAGCCACATCCACCCACCAGCTTGTGGACGAAGCTCAGCTCTTATTCAATAGCGCCAACCACCCACCCACCCAGCCAGCCTGCCTGCCTGCCTGTAGGCTGGGCCCAGCACTGAAAGCTGGAACATTAGTTTAAAGGCCAGGCTGTAAATTCTCCTGCTCGCCTCAGTAGCGCCCGGAGAGTAATGACCAAGGGATTTCTCCTGGCGTGAACAGCACCTTAGTTGTCCCAGGTGTTTAAGCTGTGCTCAGAGTGGCATAATAGAGTGGCGACTGTTAAGTGCTTTCCCTGATCATCCTGTTGTGAAAAATAAAAAATATTGCAATTACGGAGCCACAAGGATAAACAACATCAAAACATAAAAAAAACAAATAGAATGTGTTCTGGATGACCTGTTTTGACATCAGAGGACCAAAATATGAAGCTTGATGGCACTTTAAAAAGCTTTGGGGCCTAAACATTTGTCTTGTTGTCCCTGTGGAGATGACTTTTCAAATTCAAGCCATCAAAAGTGTTTATATTTTTTTTTAGAGTTCCAAAAATAGTTTTGACATCTGAGGTCTGTTCTTTAAAGAATCCCCTTGCTGGAACCTTTCCTCCCATGACGAACTGAAAAAGCCACGGTGGAGCACTCTTCTCTTCGCAGAGAGTAGCCACTGAAAATGACCAGACCTGCGTTATCTTTTTATCTTGGCGGCTTCCATCGTGTTGCTGATCAAAGGCGGAAGGAAATGAAAGGTAGAGTGGAACATATCTCTCGGAGAGGCAGTGATGTGAGAGCCAATCACGCACGGCGAATAACAAAGGAGCCCAATGCCAAGGAGACACACAATACTATTCTATTGATTAGTCCATCTAATCCATTGACAGAAGGCTGAGATGGGAGAGGATACATCTGGACACAGGGAGAGTGGTCTATTTAGTGGGATTAAATGGGCCTACTCGTAAACGACAGCGGCTCTCGGACAGAAGTGGGTCCTCAGCGCATAGAACCAGAGCATCTACACAGTTAGTTTGAAGACAGAATTAGGAGAATGTATGAAGTCACGGTTGGGTGACATGAATTTGACAGGGTTAGGCCAATGATGAAATAGTGGTTTAGGTGCTCACTGTGAAAAAGCAGAAAAGCTGTTGGTTGGCCTATTTTTAAACATTGGCAGGCGCTATAGTTAAATTGCACACAGGAGAAGGTATTGTAACGTGCAAGAGCTCTCACATTGCTGAGGGAAGAGACTTGGAGTGATCCCAGCATGCCAGGCGGTAGAAGGCTTGTTAGAGAACTGAAACTCACTGTTAACTGTGCTGTCTGTGTCATATGCCATTAAATGTCTGTGTGTGATAGCCCCTGTGTTAGTTAGTGTATCTGTGCATCGCCAGCATCTTTGCAATGTCAAAGTAGACCATCTCTGTCTTTCGTCTCACTCAGTGTGTATCAGTGTTTTCTTGCCTGTTGCTTAAAAAAAATAAAGGTTTGCAGCCACAAGACACGACGATTGCAAGTTGTCTTCTTCGAAGAATCCACTGACGCTACAGTACTGTACATGCCATGAAGTCATGGCAAAAGTAGGACAGAAGATATAGAGTGGTGCAATATGAAATGTTTGAAAGGACTGCACATCCCATGACATGATATCTCAATTTATACTGCATTGATCTTCCAGTTTCAACAATTGAAAAGCATCTTTTGACCTCCACTGAGCTATATAATTACATCTGTACTGTAAAAGAGAACCCCTACAAATCCTGTGTGCATCCTTTAAAAAAAGAAAAAAAGATCCTCTTTCCACATGAAACACAACAAATATCTTGCACATTTTTTTTCAGCTATGACCACTGGCAAACAGCGAGAAGCTCCATCTTTCTGCACTTGAGGCAGTGAGGGGAATCTAAAGCTTACATAACGTCCATTTTAGCAGTGAGCTCTAGATAACTGCAGGGCATCTCTCCCTTTCACCATACCAGCCACTGATGTGTAAGACAGTATAATGTTATCTAAACACGGCCCACTCAAGCCAATTACTCTCTATTATTTCATCACCTTCTGTGATCTGCGCTTGACTTTAGATCTGGACAGATGCGGCCGTCTCAGTGGAAAGCTATGAAAGAAAAGACTGTCAGAATAATTGATAGAGTGAGCAGTTCAATACGTGAACGTGTCTATTCCGGAATCAAACATATTTCCAAATATAACTATTGTGTACGTTTGTTTATTGTGTGGTCGTGTGTATATATCTGGAAGTCTTTGTTTCCCAAACAATAAACTGAGGGTATAAAAAAAATATATATATATTCTGGCCCTATATTTCCACAGACACAAAGTACTGTTTAGGGGCAAAGCAGCTAAGTCTGTTTAGTTATTCTTTCATGTCATTTCCATGATTACTGTCACAGTTCAAAAGTTCAGTGCTGCTACCTGCTCGATGAAAATGACTTTGGATCGATGGATAAAGCAAAGGCATTGGGATATTGCTTCAGTGTCTTTCCATCATGATAGACATCCTGTTCAGCACGTTTCACCATTATCCATGGGCTACTGGGATAGAATATTATTGGTTGGCTTCGATCCACTGTGACATCAGATTCACAGAGATTTCAAAGTAATATCCTTTTGTGTGTGTGTGAGAGATCGACAGAGATAGAGAGAGAGAGAGAGAGAGAAAGAAAGAGAGAGAGAGAAACCAAGACAGAAAGAAAGATAGACATAATGAGGGAGAGCGTGGTCAGTGGCTTGACTGGTAAAAACCTTCACCAGAGCTACCGTTTTCCGGCCCTTAATGAGTTAGGAAAGCAGGGCTCGGAGGTGGAAAAATCAATGGACAAAGATGGAATCCTAACTTGGAGCGCCCTGCAGCCAACAGGGTGTGGAGAATTGTGACCTCACAGCTCAGAAAGACATCATTTAAAACACCATTTTCCCAGGCAGGCAGCTTCACTGGCCCTAAAAAAAGAAAAACGATATCTTGCAGCCGAAAAAAAACATGCCTTCTCAGACCTGCTTTTTCAACAACATCTTAGTTCCTTTCCTAGCACACTGCTAGACTTTGTCAAAATTACTTATGACTCTCTTTTGCATTCCTGTTGCTGTTTTCCCTCTTTGAAAGATGACTTCTGCATTTCCTTGAAGCCAAACAGAGACCATATAAATCTTTCCCCTTCAAAAAATGCATATATATATAAATCAACTGAAAACACATACATCGACATAATACAGAATCCCGCTCTTGAACTCCATGCCTCAGTCGATGCTATGCAGTCTGCCATAATTTATTCATGTAACTCGATGGGCGTAAATGATGTCGGTCTTTCTTGCTGGAGGGTGAGGCAAGCACAAGTCCATTTTTCTAATAATAATCACCCTGGGATATTTTGACACAGAATCCTCAAGGGCTTATTATGAATAAGCTATGACTTTGCAAACACTAACCCTCACTTACTGGTCAGAGGAATCATATGTTCTTAAGTGCATTAGCTTACTTACTTATTAGTATGTGGTTGGTATGTTCTTGGTAGTTTGAATATGATTGCTCTCACCGCAGAGAACCTGCAGCGTGTGCCTCGGATTCAAATTGCCATCTCGACCGATCATATACCTTTCCTCCCTCTTACGTGAATGAATGATTTCAATACATCATGAGGAGACCCTTGATCAGTCTGTGTAACACGTCAATGTGTGCCTCCATGCTTACAGATCATCAGTTGTACCCTCACGGGGGAAATGTCTCCTTTCTCTAATTTCACCTGGCTCTCTATACTGCCACTGGCACACACAAATATATATAGAAGCGGTGAGAAGCCGTACCTCTCGTCTGCGTCTCCCCTGTCAGTGCAGTGATTTAAAAAAAGACGGCTGACAAATTGACACGGGGGGCTGCATTGCCTCACGTGGAGCCCTTTTGAGTCAATATCTCATTCCCTTTCATTAAGGGCGCACATGGGGTAGGACTGGTGATGGAAGGGGTGGGGGGATGGGGTGAATGGAGGGGTGGGGTAGTGAATGAGGGGGTGGGGTGGGGGAGGGGTTGGCTATTACAGTAGGGGCTGTTGGGATAGAGAGTGTAGCACCTGTCTAGAATCTAGTGCACAATCCCATCGGTTTAGTAAGAAGTTCAGAATTCTTTGTGTAAAACGGAATATTTATCATACTGTATCAATAATAGTAAAAACCTTATTACACAGTGATATAAAAGCCATTACAGATGGCCCAGGAGATGTAAATGTGGATGTTTCTGCTCCCAACTGTTTGCAGTAAAACCATTTTGAATCTGTTATGGAGTCACTAATTACAAATACTAATTTAAAATGAAGTATATCCAATAGTCTGGCTCTTTTGCTACTGAATGCAGGGCCATTTATCTAGCCGGAGTCGTCTGATTTATTCACTGCTTGCCTTTTTGCCAAGCCACATATAGATAAGTCAATAACCAAGAGGAAGGCAAACACATAAAGATGCCATTTTACCTCAGGGTGAAAAAACAAAACAAAACAATAACTGACTTTTCTTAACAACAGTTTAAGGACTGTGTAATTATCAGGCAAAATGCCACTGCGCTCAGTATTTTATGTCTTCATAAAAAAGCCATTACGGACATCATCTTACCACAACATGCTAAAGCTCTGTTCAGATGTACATTAAACACATTTCCAGGACAAGACACACAAACACACAACAACAACAACAACAGCAAAATAAATCGCTTTCATCTCATTCTTTCATCTTCAGCTACTGTATTAACTGCCCATTTTGAGTAAAGTAAACACAGTGCCTTTCCCATGGCTGACTTTTTCCCCAGGCAATGCGTTTTGAAAGCGTCGATGGACTGACTGAAGCACTGATGAAGCATAGAGTTCAGTCTGCCATGTAGATGTCCATCTAGAAGTTAATCTGCAATGCTCAGGGCCTTTTGAACATGAGCAAATCAACTCAGAGAGGAGGGAGAGTGATATTACATTACACTAAGATGGTCTAGAACGGGGAGCACTGTGGCGCAAACAGTAGCCCCGACCATATTCGGGCTTGACGCCCATGGAGGACACAGGTTCGAATCCGGCCCGATGTCATTTCTCCTGTCCACTCCCCACCCCTTCTCCCTCTCATTTCCTGTCCCACTCTTCACTAATCTATCAATTAAAGGCATAAAAGCCCCAAAACAAATCTTTAAAAAAAAAAAAGATCTAGAAAAAAAGGTCTAGAACCATACCCCTAAAGTATGAGTTTAACATATAAAATATAAAAGACACAAATACTGATAAACAAATGCTGATTGACTACAAATATACCTACACATTTTGTAAATGCTAGTTAACCCTTGTGCTGCCAACACAAGTACTCCACAGTGCTGACATACTGAGGGACCATCTGTTACACGATACTGACTACTAGACCAGACAGTCTGACAATATATCACACAAATATTACCAAAACTACAATACCCAAATTCAGCTCCCATGGATGTGATGATAAACATCTGCAAACATATCTGTTTGTTCTGTTCGAGTCCATTGCTAACTTGCATTAAAACATCTCAGTTCAGCTATGTTTTAACTTTACTTATTGTCCTCTTTTACTATTAAAAGCTGTTAGTCAATCGATTAAGCTTTGGAAGCACTTTGAGATGGATGTATTTGTATGCAATGCGCTATAGAAATAAAATAGAAATACAATTTTACTGAAAATAAGTCTAAGTAAAACCTGACTGCCTAGGGTGTCCTAGTGACATCGTCTCTTGAAGGTCCGCTACCGTCTCGACCTGCTGCTGTTGAATGTGCGACTCCACCAGACATCATGTGTTAATTAAATCTCATTAACGTAGCCAGAGGATAAGGCCAGTTAGGTGCCAAAAAGATCTGTGTGCTAACACACAATTGGTGTTGAATGGGTGTCAGTGTGTGTGTGTGTGTGTGTGTGTGTGTGTGTGTGTGTGTGTGTGTGGAAAAGAGAGTATTTGTGTATATTAAGAATATTTGTGTATATATATTCCTGTGTTTGTATATTGAGGTTAAAGATTCTACTGTGTAGGTTAAAAAAGGCAAATAAAATAGGCTACTGTGCAGTGTGTGTTGCAGAGAGGAAAGGAGAGGGATTGTGTGTGTGTGTGTGTGTGTGTGTGTGTGTGTGTGTGTGTGTGTGTGTGTGTGTGTGTGTGTGTGTGTGTGTGTGTGTGTGTGTGTGTGTGTGTGTTTGAGGCCTGAGTGATACTGGAGGGCATGGTATGAAGGGTAATTAGGTTACGCTGTGTGCAGACCCCCTCGCTTCCCAAAGCGAATCTGACAGCAGAGCAGCGTTGAGGATGAGATTAACTACTTGGCTTGTGGCCCGACCCTAACACTGTACAGATCTGTGCCTTCATTAAGGCTTCCAGAAAGACAAAACAAACACATCCAGGAAAATAGTAATATGTCAAAACGAAGACCATTTTCTCTCTAAGAAGTCATATTTGGTGTCATGAAACACCTTTTGTTTTAAACGGAGGAAATAGCCCATGGCATGCTAAAGTTATACCAAGAAAATTAGTTAAATTTATACGGCAGCTTGTTGCTAAATGATAAAAAAGACAGCAACTTTTTTTTTTTGCTGTAGGTGGGTAAATCTTAACACCATTCTTGGGGAAGGAGATTAGCGGAGAGTTTGTATACGGAGTATACAGAATCCATTCATCGCTAGGCATCCTTTCACCCCGTTTGGTGGATCTTACAGTTTTTAAGCCTCAAGCATGAAACTCGGAGGCTTTGCGATGTTTGCAGTTTGGCCCAAATGCATAGCGACACCCACGCCATAATCCATGTGCAGCCAGTCACACGCTTCTGTGGCGTCCAAGTCCGCTCCTCTCCGCTCCTCTCCGCTCCTCTCCTCTCTTCTGTTCCCGTTCTCTCCATATCCGTGCAGGCCAATTAAGAGGCATTATAACAACAGGTGGAGTGGAGGAGTTGTTACCCAGACAACTGCATCTTATGCAAAATATCAAAGCGGAAGTCAACTAAACGCTGCTGTAAGGAAGAAGAAAAAAACAAAACAGAGAGCATTTTACAGAAAGAGAGACCTAGACGGTATAGAGAAGGGCAAAGAAAGAAAAAAAAGAAAGAATGAAAGAAAGAGAGACAGACAGGAGAAGGCAGAGAAAGAAAGACAGAGGCATTGGGAGAGACGGACAGAAAAGAAAATGTAAAGGAAGCAGAGGGAGACGGAGAGAGAGAAAAACTCAGAAAGATATCAGAATATACAGACAGAAAGACAGGGCCAGAGAGAGAGAGAGAGACTGAACGTTGGTGTGATGGTAGAAACAGACAGAAACAGAGGAAAGATGGAGAAAGAGGGATGGCCCTCACTTCTGCTCGGTGCGCCTCCTCCCTGGCTGCCGGAGCCGCCACCTCCCACTCGCATGAAGAGGATACCAAGGAGCTTATTCCCCCCTGGCACAGCACAGACCGCCACAGCTCTGTTCTCAAACTCTCTGGCCCGCAAAGCTCTACATCCCCCAGGCCTCCATCCAACTATTCTGGTCCTGTGCTCCTTCACCTCTCCTCCATCTCCATCTCTATCTCCTCCACCCCACAGCTGGCCATGTCTGTGTTGCTGCCAGTTTCTCTCTCTCTCCCTCTCCCTCCCTCTCTCATATTTCACTCTCTCTCTCTCATGCTGTCTATCATCTGAATCTCCCCTTCTGTCTGTCTGTCTCTGTCTTTCTCTCTCTGTTTACAGTATAGGGACTGTGTCTATTGTTCATAAGGCAGACACCACTAAGTCAAGCCACTAAGTACCAGCCAACCTCCAGTTGTGTTGATGGAACCGCCACCTGATGTCTCCCGCTGGCATTTCTGGAGCCACCTCATCAGCAACCACTGACCTGTGGGCCTGTGTAGCCACATACAGCTAGCAGACCACCAGGTGAGTGGGGTGGTGATTACCCCCCCAGGTCCCATGAACCTCCTGCTTAGAGGTTGTCAAAACAGACCAGTGGGCAAGAGGTCAGGCTATCCAAAAAGGTCAGGGACGCAATCCCCCCCACCCCCACCGACTCATGAAGCTAACTGTTCTGTCACAATGGGGTATCTGCATCAGCATCACCTCACAGTGCAAAGCGCAGCACCAGAGGAGCTCCAGTGGAGCTGCTTCGCTTCTACTGGAACTGCATTCGAGAGCCCTGCGAAAGCCCACGCACTTTAGTTATGCAACTTGCCCGAGGACGTATGTATGTGAGCCTTCCTTTTTTAATGTGTTTGAAGGGTGTGCTTATACATGTGTGTGTGTTTATGTATGTGTGCCCATGAGCTAGCCACTCCCATGACACACACACACACATACACAAACACACACTGAAGTCTGGGAAGAACAGATAAGGCTGCCATTAACATGCTTGGAGCCTCTTTCTAGTCCTATTATCGCTGTAACATTTGGCTAGATTAGAGGGGGCTATCCAGTCTCTATCTGCTAGTCCGACCATGGCTGGATTTGGTGGCGATGTGCTGTCTTTATCCATCCTTTATCCTTTGATTTGATCTGTGGCAGTCGCGTGGCAGGGAACCGTGGAGCCATGCTTTGGAGCAACATGCCGGAAGCCTAGATTGAACAGGCGAAGCCTGGCGAGCTAAAGGTCTCTTTTTAAAATTAGCTTTATGGAAATGCATTGGTCATGAACAGCATGACAAATCTAGCCTATTACTGTTCCTTCTTCCTTCATCTTCACACCTCCCAGCTTCTTAGACTCCATCAGTTCTTACCCGCACTGGTAAACCTCAGGCAACTCAGTGACCATGGATTATTACCGCCTTCAAAAGAGCCAGACTACAGAGACCAAAAATCCCCATCACACATCTTGATAGAGGTTATTTTTATGTTAATAAATAATTTATCGTTGGATTTCTGTCTCTCTCTCTGGATAAAGAAAGCGCCCGGTAACAGGGCTACTTTTATGAACATCGTGGGCGGAGGAGGCTTTGAAAACCTGCTGCCATGCACCTGTCGTGCTGCAAGATGAGTGACACGTTGGCTCATCCTGATCAAGCTGCCAATTGTGACACAAATGACAGGGAGCTACCCCCCCAACACACACACCAAACCCCAACTCCCCCTCTCACGCACACACTTCACACTTTCTTCTGAAATGTGAAAAGCTGAATGGTGTGTTGAATGGTGTGTTTTTTATAGATGTCTCTCCCTCTCTCTCTCTCTCTCTCTCTGTGTGTGTGTGTGTGTGTTTGTATAAGATAGAGGTGACACTTGTATAATGAAGACAGCATGACGCCAGATAAATAAAGCATGTGATTGTTTTTGTCGTACTGACTGGCTATGTTTCTCCTCAGATGCAGTCATATGAAATGAAACACACTCGTTCCACAACCTTCACAGTCAAAGGAAATGTGGCGTTGTTTGAGCGTCTCTTGGTGTGGAAAGCAATAGATCACAGATATCACTGAATTTAAAAATAGGAACATTCTGGAACAACTGGGGCTTATGTGTGTGGTGTGTGTTCCTAACACTCATAAAGTTGTACGCCTAGCAACCCACTAATATCTCATGCTCACACAGTCATAAATCAGAGTCATAAATCAGTGATTACCTTCACATTTTACATCCAGTCAGATAAGAAGAAGGCAATGCTGCCAAGCCAATTCAGGGAACATTGTGTATGCATACAAAATGTTTAAACCAAATAGTCCCCATCTTTTCAATACATCCAAAATCACACATACTGCCTTTATCAGCAATTTTTTTCTTCTTTTTTACAAGTTGTTTTATATCTCAATGTAAGTGTAACATTAGTTTATGGTAGTAACCATAGACATATATACATATATACATGTATATATGTCTACGGTAGTAACACCTTGGTTTTACTCAGCGTAGTGCTCAGATCACCACTTGGCACATTGTTAGCTGCCTTACACACACTTACTCTCTGCCTCTGACTTTGTTGTGTGTGTAGATGGTTTCTAAATACACTGATATATAAATGCATAGATACATAAATACATACATACATAGTGTACATACATACATACATACATACATACATACATACATACATACCAGGCAAAAACAAAAAACAACAATTTCATTCAAAGACAAATAACATATTGTGCCTCCTCCGATTAATTTATGATGTACAGCATGATTTTTGTTTCACTCTGAACTTTTGTAGACGTTAGATAGACAAACATGCACTCAGTTATACCATCTGACAGACACCTGTTTGCTTCAGCTACGCATTAGAGACTTTCACTAGTCTTTTGACGAAACTATTTCATTCTGCAATTTCTTCGTAATTCAGTGCTGACTACAGGTCAGTTTGTTAGCTGACAGCATTATGCATGTGCAAAGCACTATATAAAGTGTATTAAAATGCCATTATTTTCAAACTTGTTATATTCTCAGAATGATATACAAAATTAAAAATAATGGCAACCATGGCAAAGTCAGTTGAATTTTTTGTAAATTCAGTACTGTCATACATAGGAATAACGCAGAACTTTCGCAAAACGAGGGGAGCAAGAGATTATATAGTTCACACTGCAGATGGTGCAAACGACACAGCTGGTGTGGACTCAGTTATCCATGTCGTGTTAATGACGGTATGGTTTTGAGTGAGAAAATCCTGAGCAAAACTGATCTGGGTTCAGCCCTTGAGGGCACGGGAGTTATTCAAGCGGCACCGATTCGGTCGTTTTCTACAAGAAGTAAGTGAGCTCCTGTGGACCAGGGTCGACGTTCACATGTTGACAGCTCAAAACGCTCAAAAGATAAGCACGATTCCTTTAAGCTTGAGGGGACTCGGAAACATTACTGTATGAACAGTTTCCCAGAAAGCACGATGATGCAGTTGTACAATTATGCAAAGGGAACAGTGCAATGTATGGCTGGTTACCATCAGAGTTACAATGGTATAAAAAATAACACTGCTTTTTAATTCTTCATGTTAATTAAACTGAGTTGCGAGTGCTTTTGAGTTTCACAACACAAGTCACGCTGAAAAATCTAAAGCACCACTTGTTTGTGAGACAGAGTTTGACTGGTATTCAGTGATGTTGCCCTGACGCATAAGCTGACAATAACTATAACTTTATTTACAACAACCTATGAGTAGGCTACATCTGCATGCATGTACGCCTCTACCTTAAAGCGGGGAAATGCAGGCACTGTCAGGGAGAAAATCACTCCAGTAGGTTGCTTTAAGCAACAAGCTAAAATCCACCTGTGTTGTTGCCCCCCCTCCTCTGCTTCTATATCCTTCAGCGCACCCCACCTCAGAAGAGCCTATAGACGCTCGCACGCTTCACCCGTGCATTTAGACGCAGCAGCTGATAAATTATTTAAATAAAATGGCGCGTTGAAACTGGATTGAACCTTCTTTTCAAACCTACCACACGCCCCAGAGTGCTGACAGACTATGGCTAGGTTGGGAAATTACACCAGTCTGTAATGCATTCAAGCTAAATATATGATCTAACAGTTTCATTCAAGGATGCATCAACACGTTATTTACGTCGGACAGGCGCTCTAAACAGCTTGCAGCATTGTTTCTAGACCTCAACTAAAAAAAGAAACAAAACAACGGATGGACAAAAACCATGTTTACCTGGCGCCTTTCTCAAACACTTGTCCTTTCCTTACAACATGGTGCTGAAACTAGCCGTTCACGCCTCATCCTGCATGCCCAGCCCTTTGCATCGTTGTGGCAAATATCGATAGCATGCAGATACAGACGGGGGGAAGAGGGGAAATCACCAGAACTTAATTGATGCGATCGCTAATAACAGCATGCGATGGTAGAAGATTTACAAACCTCCAGGCTCCGCGAGAGTGAGTGAGACGGCTACGCTGGTCTTCACTGGTGTGATTTCAGGGCTTCTAGTCCTTGCCTCTCGTATCGCTGGTGCCTCCTCCCTCCTGGTAGCTCGCACCCTCCTCCCTTTCTGTTCACACTCTCCAAGCTTTCCCAATGAAAGGCTCTATAAATATGTTGACGCGCAGTGGTCATGAATTTCTCCAAGATTTTTGTCCTGTCACACCGAGGGGTGTTTCCGGGGAATCTAACGTGATTCATAGATCTGTGGACTACATGGTGATTTGTCATGAGTGGCAGCTCAATTCAGTTGTACAGGCGTGTGCATGTCGAGGGGTGCTTGCATATATATGTATGTATGGGAATATAACCGTCAATGTGAATATATAAACTGAGATTTGTGGGGGGCCCTAGGTGCTGAGGAAGCACTGCCATTTTGTCATAAAAAAACATGAGATTTTGTTGGATGGCTTTACTTGTACGTTACAATTAGATAGGATCACTTTTTTGTGAAGCACAACAACTGAGAGCTGAGCTGTATGAAACTGTAAAGGTGGTGATGAGGACAGAGAGGATAGAGAGAGAGGGAGAGAGAGAGAGACAGACTTCTAACAACCATTGGCATATGTGTTATTTTAGTACACTTTTCTGGTTAAGTCATCCTGCAAATTGTGGCTCATCAGCCCTGCGCCTTTCATTCTACAGCATGAAGATAAACTGCGTTTAAGCCATGGGTCATGGACAGGGGCCCTCCCTGGGTCAGCTCTAGGGCAGACATGAAAGGAAAATCAATCCAATCCAATTGTATTCGTTTATATAGCGTCATTAGCAACAGACATTGTCTCAAAGTGCTTTACAGAGCCCAGGGCCTTAACCTTACAGAGCAAACACAAGGCGACGGTGGCAAGGAAAAACTCTCTTGACTTGACAGGAAGAAACCTCTAGCAGAACCCAGCTCAGAGGGGGGACCCATCTGCATGAAGCCGACCCTTTAGGCGGATAGAGGGGGGGGGGCATCCATACATAGAATAAAGCAATTGCTTCAGACAACAGGCATACATACAGATTGCAGAGTGTAGAAAGGGTGACAGTAAGCAAACAAAGATAATGGTCATACCACATATTGAGGATCTTACTGTACCCATGAACTGATGATTATGATCATATTAGCCGAGACATGGGTAGTTAGGTTGGCAATCTGAATATGTGTGAATCTGAATACAGCTTAGAAACGACATCCAGCATCAGCACCCAGGCTTTTCATCCACCAGTCAGACACAGTCCAGGAACATGTTTTTGCCCTGCAGTCAATTGGGGCTTGGATGTTGTGCTGCTCCCATCACCACACTGGATGGTAGTCTGTCATCGTGCTATTTCATAGCGGGGAAGAGCAAATACCCGGAGCAGGTGCTGTCTGTTTGGGCTCCAGCTGCATTGTCAGTGCTGACATCCAAGACGAGACAGAAATGGACAAACAAAGCAACCCGCGCTACAGGCAGAGAGGGAAACCACAATGGCCCTGAAAGTGTGAGGGTATCATATATCAGCCTACTCATAATGGAGGCAGGGGAGAAAGAAAGAGAGAGCGATAGAGAGAGAGAGGGAGAAAGAGAGAGAGGATATGAGAGACTACAGCAGCATGCTGGACATACGTAGATGATATCTAACAGCCAAGAATTGGGGAAAGGGGGATGGGGGGGTTGTTGAGCGTGTTTGTGGCAAACTGCAATCCTATCCTATGTCCGATAGACAGCCAATCGTGCTGTGCTATCAAAAAAATCTATAAATATGGACAGCGTGGCTATAATTTCCCCAGCACAGATCCATTTCAAGGACACAATGGGGTCACATTTTTGTGATTTTCCAATATCGGCTCAATCAGACATGAATAAATGTTTATGTTGAGTGAGTTCATGTCCTGGCAGATAGGGAATATGTGATCTTAAACAAGCTCACAGTAGATGGTGTGAGTTGCAGAAGATTGTTTATATGTGGATGTCAATTTCACAGTGTTCACTTCAAGAACAGCTATGCCTTTGACAACATTTCTATTGTCTTGTGCACTTGAAGATTGTGTTTGGAGACCAAATGCAGACAAATGCATTACAGTAAAGTGGTTTCACAATGTTGTTATTTTATTATTTCATTGCACAAAATAACACAGCCATGCAAGCTCATTGGCTTCAGTCATTCAGTCACAGAACATCCTCATTGTAAATCACTTTTTCCCTTCCCACATTTCCTTCTTGGAAATCTCTTGGACAGATAGCCGCAAATAAGGAGAATTCTGTCACGCCAAGAAGACAGCAATCCAAGTTCATCCCATGGCTTGATGCAATTGAATTACAGCATGCTGCATTTCATTGTCCTGAGAGGAAGGGTGTGTGTGTGTGTGTGTGTGTAAGTGTGTGTGTGTAAGTGTGTGTGTGTGTGTGTGTGTGTGTGTGTGTGTGTGTGTGTGTGTGCGTTGTTTGGACAGATTAGTGTCTCCAGTGCTCTGCCGACCACACCATGTCCTCTCATTAGTCCCAGCACTTCAGCCGTGCTCTAACATCCTTTCCTGTTTTTAAGCATATTCACATTCACATTTCAAGCCAGTTGTTTCTCAAGTTTTGCCTCAGTGATGGAAGCTGCCAAAGGCCTATGTATGTGCACTTGTGCGTGCGTTTGGCTCATCAAATCTGTTCTGCAACTTCGATATTGCTGAGAGGAAAATAGCCCCCCAAAAATACCAGATATGTTGCTGATGTTTGACCATGTTGTGATCATGTCTATTCGTATAAACTCAGAAAACTCAGAATATCTACGCAGTACAGTATCCCTTTTGAATCTCTTCTTTTTACATTTCATTTTGGGACGCTTCTCTCACAGACTCTTGTGTCTCTTCCTTTTCCACGGGGCCTTGCTTTGCTAAACTGGCCTTCCTAAGGCTTTCATTTAATTTAATTCAGGGACAGCGTCAAAACATTTCACTTAACAACTGAGAGAATGAATTACATGTCTCCATATCAGCATCTGTTCTATCATATCACTGAAGCACAGGCCAAGGGTGACCAGGCAAGCTGAATAGGGAAAGGGTCAGGATATGTACCTGGTCCTGTGTGTTTACAGATTGGAGGCTCTCTCCCAGGGTGCTAGATTGTCAACCGTGGACAGCAGCTGGTAGCTGAACCAACCCCACCCCCCCACCCCCGCTCCACCTCCCCCTCCACCTCCACCCTCCCCACACCGCCTTCAATAAAAGGGCAATAACCCTTTATTCATGAGGCACAGGGCTGGACCAGGATATGCAATTTCAGGCTGTCATCCGTACGCCTCCTGTGTAAACAGCTAAACAAAATGAGCTTGGGTGTGTATAGCTGGTGCACTGCCTCATTACTTGTAATGCTGTTGTTCTATTTATTTATTTATATATTTCAACGGCTTGATACTAGCATTACATTATCAACAAATAAATGCATACACCATTTATTGTAATATGGCATCAACAATTAATTGCATATAACATCTTCAAGCAGCTCTGTTTGTTGTGACGTAAAGCCTCCTGGCATAACACTGTCTGAGTCTCACCGTCAAAAGGCTTACACACTGGAACTCACAAACTGGTACTATTTAAACATGACATAACACTTGAGAGAGGTTATGGGACAGCTCTATTCATCGGCAAAGCCTTATTTGGTAGCCTTTTTCTATTTACATATAGAGGACATTAAGCGTTTATGCTCTGCGTTCTAAATCACCTTTGGGAGGCCCAGTGTCATGATCGCTCCAGTGGACACCACGCCGCCTCATGGCACAGAGGATTGTGGGAGGGGATGTCAATCTATCTCATTTAGAGCCTTCTGACCGCTCGGAGAGTGGTACGTGGGAAGATGTGAAGAACTGGGTTTAAATCTGAAGGACGGAATCAATGTCTCCTCAGGACGTAACACATCACCCTAAGATAGCCCTAGCTGGCCCCGGCCGATAGTAGAAACATGGCTATTGTCTTCTTTCATACCTCGGGCTGAAGGAGAAGATGTGGGACAATTTATTTCCATTCAGTCTTCTCTCTGGCTCTAAAGAAAGATTCCGCAAAGCCTATTCAGTGCTACATTATAGTCACAGTTATAGTAACAGCTGACACTTCTGTCCAAAGGGACTAACAAAACAATAGAGAAACATTAGATAAAAGAAAACAATGAGAAATTAAGCATTAAGCAAAATAAAAATATTCAATAGATACACTGTGTTTAAATCTCTCCCTCTCATTCAATTGCCTCAACTCTCTCAAGCAAACATGGCATACACAAACATACACACACACACACACACACACACTGCACTACACTATGCATATTTGTATGCTTTTGTGTGTTAGTGGATGTGTATCATGCACAATATGTGTAGATTATAAATTACAGACAAGTGTGCATGTGTGTCTGTGTGTGTGTGTGTGAGAGAGAGAGCGGGGGATAGAGATTGTGTGTGAGAGAGAGAGAGAGGGAGAGAGAGTGGGAGAGAGAGAGAGAGAGAGGGATAGTGTAGTTAGCAGGAAATCATAAAATATTCATTGAGACCTAATCTGCCATGATGACTGGTACACCCGTTGATTGACTGGCTAAAATGTACCGTCCCTCGACCCTGAAATGATCATGTTAATCAGAGCGAGAGCTCCCTTTCTCTGCTGCATGCCTACATGAGTATGGACTGTGGATTGACAGGCCCCTGATTCAGGGTGACATTACACCACACTGGCACCACACACACAAGAGATCAAAGCACTTCAGCCCTCAGCAGGTCTCACTGTGGTTCTCATAGATACACACAACATTTAAGATCTGTTTTGAAAAGTATGACCTTTGACCTTTGGCCTGAGGAAACGAATTTACTTGCAAGAATCTGCTCCAAAGGGTAACATTTTTGATGGAAAAGGATATGTATACTATCTGGAAAACACTCTGTATGCATGCGTTCAAGATTTCAATGGACAGAATACAAATTCTATCAACTGAAGAAGTCTTTTAATCTTTTAAGAAAAAAATGTGTTTGTCTTCTATTTAGAATTAAACTACTCATTCTGTGCAATGTGTACTGTAGGCAGTAATATAGATATCCAAGATCTTTTTCAGAATCCTTTACTTAATTACCTACCTTTATTCCAGTAAAGAGCAGTAACGAAGCACGTGGAACATACTCCGGATTCAGCGAAGTAGGCCTGAACTGTTTAATAGGAGAACTCCAGTAGTTTTGAACCTGGGTCCTATTTTTATCTTTTCGGGTCCGAATTGTTGGGTCCAGTATTGAGTTATTCAAATTTGGACCCAAAAAGATAGTAAAATAGGGCCCAGGTTAAGAAATACAGGAGTCATCCTTTAATGTAAATGAACTAGGCTTCTAATGCAATCAGGTCTAGCAACCTTTTGTTGTCCTGTATGATAGTATCTCTGACCCTTTGCCTGAGTTGGTTCTCACGAGCAACTCATTTTTCCTCAGTCCCTCAGTTTGCTTCCTGATCCCAGGTGTCTGAGTGATGCCAGTGTGTGGATCTTTCCTTTGTTACCTGATACGCTGCTTATTCCTTACATTCTAAAATCGATTGCAGGTGCTGAACGTCTTCAAGATGTAGGTATATATTCTTTAAGTTTTAAAGTTGAGTCTGATGCTGCAAACTCCGAGATGTTTAACACGCTTTGCAACAGACTGAAGACTGAACTTTGCATCAAGTATTTCTCCTCAGTCCTGGCTGTGCTCTTTCTCACGTTTAGCCCACTTCATTTCACTTCTTGAATTTCACATAAATTACATTTCTACAGCTTAACACATTTTGTCAGACTGATTGCATATGTAATAAGTAATATGGTTTTAATAGCAGGCCAGTAGTTTTTCAAAGGGGTGTTTCAAATACAATATTCTTGCATGGTTTGCAGGTTTAAGTGACTATCCAACTCTGTGTTTTAGTCTGTGTCACATCTGTGCTTCCAAGTCAGTTTGCTGCAATTTGTAACATGTTATTAACACAGTGCTTAATGTTTCATACATGTGTCCCTCATCCAAAAGTGTGCAATTGGTGCAAATGCCCATCACGAGGGTAAGTAGAGGCTGAAGGAAGAAGAGAGTCAGGGCCAAGACCTTTGAGTGGCAGTGGGGCGGAGATAATAGAGGCGGTGGAGTGGAACAGAGAGGAAGAGAGAGAGAGAGAGGGAGGGAGATAGAAAGAGAGAGAGAGGGAGAGATAGAGAGAGAGAGGTAGAGGAGACAGAGGAAGAGAGAGAAGGGATGAAAAGGAAAGAGGGAGAGATAGAGAGAGAGAAAGGGAGGGAGGGAGAGAGAGAGACACAGACCCTGCTTCGGTCTGAAGTCTCAGATGTTTCCCCTCTGAACCTCATCTGTCGCTCTGCTGGATAAAGACAGAAAGCAAGAGTATCAATTTCACTAGCACCATCCTCCTGCCCTGCAGTGACTGGGGCCTCATGCAGGCCAGTCATTGACTAACAATATGGAGACTGCACCATGACAGCGTTTCAGGGGTAATAAATGGGCAAGACTAGTTGAATTGGTGACCACTGTACGTACTGTAAAAAAACGTGTGTGTGTTTCAGTACAGTACTCTAAACGGCTTTTTATATAAAAAAACTAGGTGTTATATCCATCCAAATAGGCTATTAAATGTCTTCATTTTACGTGCTTATTACTTGGACACATGAGATGTTGGGTTATTTCACTTCTATCTGTTCAGCATGGACATGCACTTGACAATTAGATAGGGCCTATTTTTGAACTGAGAATTATTTGAAACTTGGAGGAGGAGCGCATTGCTCTGATTAACCCAATACATTGATGCCCTGGACTGCAATAATACATGCTAGAATACAGAGATTTTATAGTGAATATCTCTAGTGGCTTGCTTTCGCTGGACCAGTGCAACCTTGAAATAATACAGAAAAAACCTTAAATAATGTGTATTTTGTACAGAATATTTTCATACTATTGTCTTTCTACAAGTTGTTTACCATTAATGATGCAATTTTTTTGAGTTCCCAGAGAATTTTGTCATTAAATATTCATTTGAATTTCAGTTTACATAATCTTTCTTTAGTAACAGTCCAAACCGGATCCCAGCAATGGCACATTGTTTGTGATGTCGTAGTTATTCTCACAGTCTTAAGGAAGCTATGAGGGTTGTCAGCTTTGCACTATAGAATTAAAAATATATTTGAACCCAGTGAAAGACTCAGTGTCAGAAGTCGATGTACTTATGGCAAATGACTATCTCTTACTGGGTTTACAGTGCAGGGAGCTTTACTAATTCCTGTCACAACATTGCCTCCTAGTGGTTAAATGATTAAGTGCCTTCCAGTCGATGTATGGGGTCATGATGTTCTAATTGTTTTTTCCAAAAGCACTGTAGCAGATAACCATTCTGTAGGACACTTACATAAAAGATTAGACAATATTTACATAGGTAACCGTCGGATTTGAACCTTACCTGGATCAATACAAAAGTTTCCTGGGAATTGAGGTCAGTGTGCTTGCTTGTCCTTGTGCTTGGTCTTCTCAGATCAGACTAAAACACGTCATGAATTGCTGCAATATACACAACACAAATGTTGTGCTCATGGGCAGTTTAAACACATTTTTCTTGTTCTAGAAGCATCTGGTCCTGGTGCATGTGGCTTCTCTCTCAAACAAGCTTTATCAGGCTGGAACAGCAGCAGTGATAACAGTTATCTTTCATGTGAAGAGAAAGTGTTTTTTCAAAACAAATATGATTATGGCTCTGCGTAGGACCCCAGTCTAAAAATGACACGGAAAACATTGTAGAAATGAGTATCGACATGTACACAGGGTTACGTGTAAACATGTAAATGTGAATGTTGTCAAGCTGGAGTTAGTGTCTCTTCATGTCTGCATCACTGATTATCATCATGGAGACAGATAAAGACACAAGAAGCATGAAATCTCAAAATGTGTGCTCATATTGATTTGCTTTTTATTTAGGCAAAGGTGGTTATTTACAGTTGTTACATGTTTATGGATTTTACAAATGGTAAAAACAAGTAAATGTGACATGTGTGACGTGACACAGACGTATTTGTTGTTCTCAAATGGCTTAAATGTTTTGTGTTCAGTACATTTAAACAACAAACAAAACACAACACAAAATTAGTATAGTATTGACTCAATGCTTATCCTAAGAGAAGGACATTTGAGTGATACCACAGATAAAGATTAAAGTGAGGTAAAATGTAAAACATGTTTATAAACTTATATATTTGTACATATATAAATATATCGTCTTTCTTAATATAAGAAATTATATTATTTTAATACATTAATTATCAGTCTATACTTAAACATTAGGCACTTATTATGACTTTTTAAAATCACGATAACCAAAAACTTCTGCTTGGAATATTTTGCAATTCAAGTAACCATAGCAACGATTTTGGGAGTCTACAGGCTCCGGAAAAACTTCAGAGAGAGTTCATAGGTCAGAAACATTGTTGCAGACATAGGGAATCCTCGAACGGCATTCACTGTGGCCCCACGGAAGAAAACCTGCAGAAGGAAAACAATTAGTAAAGGGTTTATGAACATAGGTACAATTATATCTTAATATCATTTTATTGGCATAAAAATAAAAATGCCTATAGACTTGACTTCTAGACAGTGATGATGTCACCCTAAGGGAATACTGGATACACATTGTTCCCCAATATTATTGTGAACTTTGTTTCTGCTTTAGCCCCTTTGTATGTGCTTGCGTACAGTAAGTTACTGCGTCAGGACCCTCTAAATTGTCAACAAATGTTAAAAAAAATCCTCAAACAAGGTATCTATCTACATGCACTGGAACAACTGTTAACTATTATCTTTCAGATAAACAATAGCCTGTATGCCTATTAGTAGGGGTGGGGGAAAAAAAATCGATTTTTCAAATTCTCTCGATTCTCTTTAGAACGATTCTGTCTCGATTCAGAAAAGTTCATAATCGATTTTTTAATACATTTTTTTTTTTTTTAAATTAATATATATATATATTTTTTTTTTACACATTCATTTTGTGTTGAAATGCAAGCTGCATCGATTATTGCATTGTTCATAGAAAGTCATAATTGTGACAAGGAAAAACTTTTTCTCTAATAAAAAAATAGATCTGTTGATTTATCAAACACAAAGTAGGAAGTGATTTGAGACTCTAAGTAGCAAACTCAAATGTTTTAAAAATTGAGATGCATCGATAATCGTTTTATCGGTTTAGAATTGATAATCGATAATCGGTTTAGAATCGAGAATCGGTTTAGAATCGAATCGTTGACCTCTGAATCGGAATCGAATCGAATCGTGAGGTGCCAAGAGATTCCCACCCCTACCTATTAGCATAGGTTTGGAATAAAAAAACACAGACCAGGGCTTGCAAAAACTCTAAATCCCTGGTAGCCCTTCGGACAAGCTTTCTTTAGATTTTAGTTGCCCGAATTAAAAAGACAATTTTTAGATAGAAAGGTAGATATATTTGAAAAAAGCAATTAACATTTATTTAACAAGGACAGACTTCACCAATCATGAAAAACTGTGCATGATAACACTGATCATCATGGAATAAAATGATTTGGTTTTGTGAAGACCGACTAAATGGACTGTCCCAGACATACTTTTAGTTACATTAACAGACTCTTCCACACATGATGACAACAGAAGTTAAATATTATCCAATAAATAGTAACCAAGGTATGAAACAGTTCTGAAGCATACGTCTTTACCAAATTGTAAAACATTGTGGACACAGTCACTGACATCATGACTACTATGTAGCGCAAACGAAAGGCTAATCTTCAGGTCAATCTTTACAATTGTTAAACATTATTTCAAAATCAGCTGATGATAAAGACGCCTTGTGTAAACGCATCATCTTGTGACTGCTGTCATAATAAAGCCTCACACCCTTTAGACACTCAGCCCTGCCAAGATCCCATCACTAAAATATGTCTTGGCTCTTCACCTCATGTGAACTTGAGGAAGTGCACCGTGTGCTTGGACTGGACATACAAATTGAGCTGATGCAAGTTATTTCCTGTTTTAATCTCCCGTAAAAGAACCAGCAGTCATGTGATCATCTCATGAACTGGCTGACTGCTAGAGATAAGCCATCGTATAAAATCACTCCTATTTCGCTACTGAAATGCATGGGTTCATCCAAAGCAATTTGCAGTAAGCCACGGTTAACGCATCATATACCCATAATTGCCTTAACCCCCAACCATAGAAAAACAGTCTTCTCTAATTTGGTGAAACGACCCTGATAGATTCTGTTAGGAACTCTCAGATGAAGAAATCCTGTTTGACTTCCTTCCATTCCACATATAACTTCTTTACATTCTAGTTGTACGTAAACCAGCTTTTTAATGGGTCCATATGGTCTCATTGGTTTAGAGAGCACACTAATCGGGGTCATAAGAGTATTATTTCCTTTGTTTTTCAGTCGTTGCCTTCTTTAAAAGTGAATATCTAGACATGGGCGATTTAAGAATTTCCCCTAGGGTATTGACGTGATGATACTTTGACCAATCTTCCCCAATCAGATAACTCTATGTCATGTGTGTAGAGAGATGTAGATGACTGGGCTTACATGTATTCCCTCTGTCTTGTAGCTGTGCCTGATGCAGTGCAGGATGCCTCGGTATTTTCTTTGGTGCATGGCGTCGGCCTGCAGTCGACTCTTCACAACATCAGCGGGCGTGGCAGTCACCCACGAGATGGAGCCTAGAAGGGGGGGGGGGGGCACATGTGAGTGTGAGGCCCTCAAACAGCAAGACTGGATGATACAAACACTCTCACACACACTCACAGAGATTTAGACACACACACACACTCACTCACTTACACACACTCACACACACACACATGCATACACTGAGGGATTTGACAGAAAGACAAAGGCAAGCCCAAATGAAGATCAGCATGGGTGGCTCTCAGCCATACGCCATGGAGGCTAGAAGGAGGGGGAGTGAATGTGGGGCCTTGTATCACCACTACACAATGACATTGCAAGTTTTCTTTTCTGTTTTCATAAGAGATTATGGTCTTAACGGGGACAGGTTGTTCTGGTGTGAGTTCATGCTAAGTCATGGCCCCTGCATCTATGGCCTCCCAAAATAACCACATAACATTACAACAATAAGCACTTAAGTACATTCCTATTGTACTAAGGCTTTCCTCTGAGCTTCACATACTTAAACTAATACGTAAACCGCATTAACTTTTGCCACATCGGCAATGTGGAATACAAGGCTTCAAAGCCTTGTGAGGGATTTTAGTAATTGTTGTCCAAACATGATTGATTCAAGATGATTCCGGTATATAGATCTCTGTATTATACTAAATGCTGTCAATATTGAAATTCAATTCAATTGAATTAGCTCCACTAAAAATTGTAATTGTCTCAAGGCACTTTACAGAGCCTAAGGCTTGAACCCCTAGACTAAGGTGATGGTGGCAAGGAAAAAACTCCCTTTTCATGAAACAGGAAGAAACCTTGAGCAGAACCCAACCCATCAGCCTGAGGTGGGTATACTTACTAATAATAATACTAACACACACACAAACAACACCTTGGCGTTCTCCACTCACCTGCCAACCCTCCTGCCAGCCATATAGAGCAGGGGTGCGGGGAGGCACTGCCCTCTGGGCTCAGCCAGCTGCGGAGCAGCGTGTAGGGGATGAAGTAGAGCGTGTAGCCGGGCACGTCGCGCAGGAGCATGGCCCCGGCCCCGCGGTACAGGCCCTGGACGCCCTCCGTCTGCAGGATGCTGCTGATGCAGTGGATGGGGCCACGGTACGTGGGCTGCGCCTGGGCCTGCAGGTGCACTGAGTGCATGGGAATGCTTCCGCTGCCGTTGCCACTCCCCGCCAGGTGGAAGCTCTCTGCAAAACAGGACAGGAGAGATAGAGAAAAGTGTTACGTTATAACTCACGAAATGGTGAAAATGGACATGACAGTTTTGAATAGATGAATGAATGATGCCTGGTACAGGGTATGAAAATACACCGCGTAGAAAAAGGATCACAGTTAGCCTGCTGCGATCCCACAGTCTGACTTTCAAACAATGATAAATCTCCTAAAAATGGAAATGACCTTTTTTTTCTCGTTTTATTCCGTGACACTAGCATTCTGGGCGGAGGAGGTGTTCAAATGGAAGCACTCCCACGTGGGAGAACATTGTTTCTGTCTACAGCTGCTCGGTTTACAGCTGTTCTCTGTCGCAGTTTAACACTGAATCACTCCAACAGTCAGTCCCCAACTAGAAGATCTGGCCTCCCATTTTCCAGATGTTGCAACTACTCGGCTACAGGAGGTCATTCGGGTTCATTTTTTTATCCAGTATTGCTTCTGGGAATTGTTTCTGGGAACTGTTTACACAAATCTAACTTACTGTAGCTGTATTAAGCCAGTAAAGTTTATATGCAGCCAAATGTCAAAACTGCATCTTCTTGTAAATGCAAGACCTGAAGATGTCCATAAAAGTTATTTAAATGTATTGAAAAGTTCTGAAATATACAAATAACATATTTTCATATTTTTCAATATAAGCTATGCCTCACCTCTACCTTGTTACAGCTTGGAGGTCAAACTGCAACGTGGGAAGGGGATGAGGTCAACTCTCACAATGATAAAAGTGTGTGGGGTCAAAACACAAAACATAACTAATTTAGGAGACGCTTACATCCATAGCCACTTACAACACAGATATACGTTAACACATTTAGGAGATGCTTATATCTATAGCGACTTACAACACAGATTTACATTAACTAATTTAGTAGACGCGTATATCCATAGCCACTTACCACACAGATTTACATTAACTCATTTAGTAGACGTGTATATCCATAGCCACTTACAACACAGATTTACATTAACTAATTTAGTAGACGCGTATATCTATAGCCACTTACAACACAGATTTACATTAATTAGATTAGTAGACGCTTATATCCATAGCCACTTACAACTCAGATTTACAGTACATTAACTAATTTAGGAGACTCTTATATATTCATAGCGACTTACAACACATATATACATTTTCATGAGTAGCCTATGAGTGCTCCCTGGTAATCAAACCCATGATCCTGACGCTGTTAGCCCATTGCTCCACCAGTTGAGCCACAGGAACACAATAGATGAGGATTCTACACCAGGATATATAAAAAGGAGATTTCAGGTGTGGACCTATGGGTCTTTACCTGCCAGAAGAGGCTTGGGCTGAGTCTGCATTTGCAGTCTAATCTTGACTAGGTCGACCGGCGCTCCCAGGCTCACCGACATCAGGCCAGTCAACATACTGGCCATCGTCAGGTCCAGCATGCCCGAGGGGTGCCTGCCGTCACCATAGCGATACTTGCTTATGAGCCGCTGTGTGTTGCTGAAGAAGCCGAACACGACCGAGTTGTAGACGGTGATGCTGGCCAGGGGGAAGGACAGACCTTTGAAGAAACCTGAGATCTGGCAGCAGAGAGAGAGAACAAGAGAGAGAGAGAGAGAGAGAGAGAGAGAGAGAGAGAGAGACAGAGAGAGAGAGAGAGAGAGAGAGGAAAAGAAAGATGGCTCAGTCTCTCCAAGAGTCTTTTAGTGCTTAAAAGCAGGGGGAGGGAGTGGGGGGCCTGGGGAATTTCAAGTCTTTTGGAATGCATCTAAATAACAGCCCAGCCATAAAGTTTCGACCACGAAAAGAGCCAGGCCATAGGAATAGGGTTTGAGAAAGTTTTAAAGCGGCTATCAAGAAGGAAGTCTGGAGACATTTATCAGAAATAGCTAATGACTGTGACTCTGCTACAGCAAATATACCCTTTATGTTTCATGGTTTATTAAAGAATGCAGTAAAAGGCAGAGATCTGTGGGAGAGTGCAAGTACGTTCATACTCACTGTTTCTTTTCGGTAGATGGTGAGGACACAGTGTAATGTGTTTTTGTATCCTTTCCCTGCCTGAAGTCGGGTCTGTTAGAGGAAAGAATCAAAAAGAGGGTACTTTGAGAAAAAAGTCTTAAGCTCTGGAACAGATTAAATAAGTGTCATAAATGAGGTCAACAAAGAGAGAGCTTTCTGTACCCACAGTTGTGCACTTATCACTGAAGATTTAGATTCAGATTTGTTGAAAAGGGTTTGTTGAATTTTTACCTTCACCGTGTCAAGAGGGTGTCCAACAATAACACTGGAGGCTCCTGAGATAAACACGAGACAACAGAATCTCAATGTCATGAAAGTAGGTTTAACGTTTAACTTTGAAGCATCACACTAAGTATTCCCTCCAAATGTATGGTATGAAGAAAAAACGCCGTTTTTTTCTCTTGTGGTGGGTGTGCAGCAGTTCTCCATATGTCAACACAGACCATTTATTTCTCTTGTGGCCAGTGGTCGTCAATACATGTATTGTGTGCACAAAGCCTCGTGTGAATGCATGTGTGTTGAGAATGCATCTAGCAGTGGTCGAGCACATGTCGTGCAGCCTAGGCATAGCAAACAAAAACATGTTTTTCTTTCCATCGCAAAAATGCAGCGAAAAAAAGTGAAACTGGATCTTAAGGAAGAATCCAACCAATCACGTTCACCTAACGGAATTCTCCCCTTTCCCTCCTAAGGATTCCTGTAGGTCTTTAAAAAAAAAATAAGCACGGGAAAGGCATCGAACCAACAAAGGGGAGTTTCAATGAAGCCTATATTTTGCCCCTATAGCAGCTCTTCAGCGCTAATTTCAAGGCATTTCTGAGATTTTGAGCTACTAAATCTTTCCTTTACACGAGTACAGATTCGAAGAACGCCAAAGAATGACATAAACAGCTGAGGGAAAACGGCGAGGTACAGAGCCTGAAATAAACAAACGCTCTCCGACGCCCATGTGTGCTTTAATCGCGTTTCTGTCCCCCAACCCCCTCTTACTCAAAACTGTTCATACAAAGGAAACATGTTACATAGTCGCTTATTTACTGCTGCAAAGGAACACTGACACGTCTTGAAATCTCCGCAATATTTTATAAGTCGCATGCACAGACTGCGGCATACTTTTTTTTTACCGCATCGTAAGAATATACGCTTATAAATGTGCAGCTTTTTGTATCTTGCTAAGCTATTGTTTTAATACTGCATATACAATTATTGCCTATTATATAAATCAGTATTGTAATTGTATGGTATTATAAAGCCATGAATGTAGTATGAATGTATAACAAGATTAAAGTTGTTTCATATACACTGATAAAGCACCAGAATCCACAACAAACTCACCACCAATCCATCCAGCCAAAAAATCTTCCAAATGAAAGCAGTTCATTTTAAACCCGGCGATGCTGTCAAACGGTCAACGGTTAAAAAACTGTCAGCGGTTTGTAAGGAAACTGGATAAGCATTGGTAATATCTTAGCGTCAAGTCAATACAAATGTCTCCAAAATAAAACAAGAAACTCTCTACATTTTGCTTCGAATCCTGCCATATAAGTATGGTATAAAACCTCTGAGTTTGGGGGCGGATCAACAAGTGCAACAATGTTCTTGACCAATAGGAAGCCAGAAATTCTGACGTGTATGAAACAAAAACAAATGTATGACAAGGCTCGTATTATACATAACTGTCCTGTGTTTATGCTCTCTATTTGAGTCAAAACACACATCACCTATGCTTGAAATGTGTGCAGTCTACGACAAGTGGAAAGACTATTAATGATTATGATAAACCGTAGCCTACATCATTTTGGCCATTGTGTTCATTGGGTCTAATCTAATTATCAAATTTAGTGTATGTTCGTGAGCAGACAGACATAAGCAGTTGCATCTCTATATTTTAGTAAAAGAGGAAACAAAAACATGTATTATGTACATACAGTATATACATTAAAATGTAAAGTATATAAGTTCAATACATTTACACAGTGATTAAGAGGAATGGGCGTTGCCAATTTTATGGTCCACACCGCCACACTCTACTGATAAGAAATACACTCCCCCCCCCCCACACACACAGAGGCAGATACGCACGCACACACACACACACATATATACATGTGTGGAAAATTACCAGAGTACCACCAAAATTACAGAAATTCTATATCCAGACTCTGCGTTGAACTGTGTGGTATTTTGCACAGCAAGTCTGGCCATTTCTTGTATTTTGTGAAACAACTTGCCCAGTGAAGCCAGAATTAATGTTTGTGTTCCTACCTAACTGTGCTGCCCTCAGTTTTCTCTGTTGGCACTCACCCCGCATACAGTTGCTAGGCCAATTTACCCCCCCCCCCCCAGGGGTGTGACTGTATTTTCACAGATGTTTGAAACACGATGTTTGTAACATGAGAGGGGAAGATAAACTTCGATCAGGCTTCCAAGTAAACCCACTGTCCTCGCAGTCACGTGCAGTTCAGGGGAATGCTTGTTTCGTTTGCGCTAGTCAATAACAAGACCCTAACGGCTACAACATATGCACTCTAAACCTCATGGTTTATGTTGAGATGACCTAGGGTCTGGGTGTTTAAAAATGTCCATGACACCCCATCTGCTATTTGGGGGTACCCCCCCCCCCCCCCACACACACACACACACACACACACACACATAAAAGGCATTGAGATAAACATGTGGTTGACAAGAAAAAAAACCCAGGAATAATCCAAATGATTGGATGAGTATTACAAATATATACATTTATTATAGATGAACACATTTATGTATTATTTATATTATTCTGAATGGCCTTCAAAACATGTCTGAGGGTTTTAGTATTCAGGTAGTTTCTTAGTATCAGTCTTAATGTCACAGATACAGCGAGGCCGACCTTGCAGATCAGGAATAAGACAGAAAATAAGTGACTGAATGTTTGTCCTGCTATTTCAAACAAGGACATTGGGTGTATTATTAACCAACCAGAAGTAATAAAGATAGGTTGAACACTTTCAAACTCCTTAAAACACATCTTGCATGAAGGACATTAATTCATCTCTCTCTCTCTCTCTCTCTCTCTCTCTCTCTCTCTCTCTCTCTCTCTCTCACACACACACACACACACACATGAGCAATGGGTTTTGATGTGAAGTTCATTCTTTGTTTGTGGTTTATCTATTTACTGATTTACTGTCATATTCATAGCTTTCAATTGCTCTCTTTTCCCAAGATGTAAAACTTAGTGATCACACTCATCTGTGTGAGACTCCTCTTCTCTGAACTCTCATAACCTCCTCTCGTATACTTCCTTGACTTTACGAACAAACTTCAAAAGCAGGCAAACATGAGCATTCTCGTGTTAGTGATCACACTCATGTGTGTCAGACTCCCTGTCTCTGAACTCACATAACCTCCTCTCTTATACTTCCTTGACTTTACGAAGAAACTTCTGGCGCAAGCAAACATTCTTGTGATGCCACACCTTAAGATGACACTGAGGGGAGGCACAAGAGGAGAGGGACACGAGAATCCTACCTTGGTGATCTACATGTGAAGCAACTAGATTAGAGCACGTGTTTGAAAAATCAGAGAGGCACCTATTGAAACTGGTGAAATACATCCAGATGATGGTACAGGGGCATTCACAATACATAACAATATATATATATATATAAGTCAAAGGCGATAGGGGCAAGGAACAACTCCCTGTTAAGAAACCTTGAGCAGAACTTCGGCTCACATGTTGTGGGGCCCATCTGCTTGGAGCTGACCGAGTATAGAGGTAGAGATAGAGAAAGGAGTGGGGGGGGCAATGGAATTCATACACAGGTCAGGATAAGCATGCTAGCATACATGTGGCAAATATACACAATACATACAAACATGAGAAGGTATATACATGCAACATACAAAATTAGTGGACAAGATGGGGAGAGAGCATTTAAGTAATGTAGAAACAGCTTAGTGGGTATACAGTGTGCTTGTAAGGTTATTATTACAAGGGTGAGTAGAGCAATGAATCTGAAAACGGAGTAGAATTAATGCATGACAGTGTGGTGGGGATGGGTAGGTGTAGGCCAAGGGTTTCTGCAAGTTGATCAGGTGGAAAGACTACAGCAGCATCCCTCAGCCATGACAGTCTAGACTAGGAGGGAAAGAAAGAGACAAAGTGCCTAATATGCATATATGTACTTATTGTAATGGTTATGTGAGAAGGAGACATCGGCAATTGCAGACACGCTATAAGAGAGAAAATTTGATTGGTAGACATCAATTTGATGAACAGATCTAGAGATACATTTAGGTCAACTATAAACGGAAGGTAATATGGCCACGTTATCAGTATTGATGCCTTAGCATAATATGATACAGAAAGAGGCAAGAGGGAGACGCTGACAGAGGCTGCCTGGCATGATGTATGGGAATTTTGTTTACGTTTAGTTTTGTGGTGTTATGTTTAGTTACGGTTGGCTGACATGACGCATGAGAATAGGGGACAACTGGCTGGCGGCAGCTGCTACACAGCTGCAACACGCGACACATGCTGTACCCGGGGTCTGCAAAGGCCCTCCTATACAGTACAACATGCGCTGTCTGTAGCCCACTGCTGCTAAACACAACAACATTGCTGACAGGAAGTGTAAAGTATGTTGAGACAGGTGCATTGATGCATTATTCATGATTATAGGATGTACTTAGGAGGACTGTCTTTAGTCCAGATATAAAGATGTAAAGGGTGTCCGCTTCCTGGATAGAGGCAGGAAGATTATTCCACAGGAGGGGGGCTCGATTGTGCCTTTTGATATTCTTGGGATTACAAGGAGACCTGCACTCTGGGAACGAAGTGGTTTTGGTGGGCGGTAGGGGACAACTAATTCCTTGAGGTAATTTGGAGCTAAGCTGTTTAGAGCTTTGTATGTTAGAAAGAGTACTTTGAAATCAATTATACGTTTGACAGGGAGCCAGTGCAGAGAGGCCAGTACAGGTGAGATGTGTTCATATTATTTAGTTCTACTGCGTGTGTGAGCGGCAGCGTTCTGTATGAATTAGAGGCTCTTCATTGAGTTGTTGCTACAGATGAGCATTGCAGTAGTCTAGTTGTGACGTTACAAAACGGATTCGTTTTTCTGCATCTTGGAGGGTTAGAACATTTCTGATTTTTTGGCAATATTGCATAGATGAAAAAAATGATGTCTTTTATATCTGTTTTATGTTTGAGTCGAGTTCATTACACAGAATGATAATTTACGCAGAGATTTGTTATGCTAGTTTTGGATGTTAATGAGATACCATTTTACCTTTTCAAAATCTATGTTACAAAGTGCTTCACAGAGGCAGCAAAATAAAACATAAAATCATCAGGTGTTAAAAGATTTTGGTAGGCTATATAAAAACCAATGAAGTGGAACACCAATACTGAGTACATCATTATAATTTTTTTACCAGATCATATTATATAGACCATAACTCTTCAAATGACTTGACTGATTTCAATATGTTGCTGGAAGGGTCATCAGCTTATATTTTAAAATGTACAAACTAAATTCTAAGTTATACAGCGTCTAATGAATGTGCTGTATTACTGTAGGAACACTATTAGTGAAGGAACTCTGTAGGAACACTATTAGTGAAGGAACACTGTAGGAACACTATTAGTGAAGGATAACTGAAGGAACACTATTAGTGAAGGAACTCTGTAGGAACACTATTACTGTAGGAACCATATTAGTGAAGGAACACTATTAGTGAAGGATCACTGTAGGAACACTAATAGTGAAGGAATACTTTAGTGAAGGATCACTGTATGACCACCATTAGTGAAGGAACACTATTGGTGAAGGATCACTGTAGGAACACTAATAGTGAAGGATCACTGTAGGAACACTATTAGTGAAGGATCACTATAGGAACACTATTAGTGAAGGAATACTTTAGTGAAGGATCACTGTATGACCACCATTAGTGAAGAAACACTATTGGTGAAGGATCACTGTATGACTGCCATTAGTGAAGAAACACTATTGGTGAAGGATCACTAAGGGGAACACTATTAGTGAAGGATCACTGAACATTTACATTTAGTCATTTAGCAGACGCTTTTATCCAAAGCGACTTACATATGTGCGACTTACAATGTATACACATTTTACATTTACACTGATGGCACACCAGGAGCAATTAGGGGTTCAGTGTCTTGCTCAAGGACACTTCGACAGGGAATCGAACTTAGCAACCTTCTGATTACTAAACGACTTCTCTACCACTGTACCACTGTCGCCCCACTGAAGGAACAACATTAGTGAAGGAACACTATTAGTGAAGGCTCACTATAGGAACACTATTAGTGAAGGGACACTGTAGGAACACTATTACATAGAGTACATATCCAGGGGTATGGGTTACAGAGTCAGATGATATAAAATGATGTAAGCACTTAGTTCATGTCTGTTACAACAGGAATATAGCAATATTCAGTTCCCACACCATTGCCCTTTTGTGCTTACACAAGGAAGCTCAGGGCTGGAAATGCATGATCTTAAAGATGTGACAATTGATCCGTCATCAGTCATTGTGTGTGTGTGTATGTGTGTGTGTGTGTGTGTGTGTGTGTGTGTGTGTGTGTTTTCAAACATACCTATCCAGTCGTACAGAGTATTTACAGAACATGAACATGAAAGTACATGTCATTGGCCTGGGTCACTTTCACCGGAGGTTTCCTGACATCTTCTCAGATGAAGGGAGCTCATGGCATGAGCCCAATAGTACCATTTGCCAATTTATTCACCCTTAAAAATGCGGATGGAGTATATGGAAACTCAACATCAGTCACACACAAGTTTTTTTTTTTTTTTTTTTTTCCCTAGGGATATCTCTACAAAGACACAGGAATGCATAAATGTAACATTACATTATACATCCGTTCTGCTGACTTTTGACAATGCTACTTTTTGTACTTAAAGAGACACTATGCAACATTTTGCAACCTTTTGAAGCATTTTTTTTTTTTTTGGAAACCTCTACTGTTATCATCTTCAAATGAATGTACATAGTATATGGCCATGTGAAGGACAGCTAAACCCACCTGTCATTCAACTTCCAAGGCTATGCACTTTGCACTTCTGTGACTTCTTGCACCACGTGAAAAAGTAAAAAAAAAAATGCTTTCCCAGCAAGACCTAGCCACCTACATTGCCCCAAAAAGACCAGATGTACCATATGTGTTGTTGTTGGTGTTTGAAAGGTTAAGGTTTGTTAGGCCACTGCCAGTATTTGACTAAAACTCCTTCCTGTTGCTTTAATGAATGGACTGTGGAGGTTTTGTAACTTGCTGGCAGGAAAATTCAGGACAGGCTGTACTGTCTGATCATTTCATCTAAACTGTCCTGAGCCTACAACACTTTGTTGCTTGTCGTTTCAACTCTTTGAACAGAAAGTGCAGTATGTGAACATACCCCCGCCCCACACACACACATAAAGACATAGTGAGCAGCCAAATTATCATCCACATGAGTGCATACAAACTAAACTTCTTTCTTTAATTCCATGGTTTAAGGATAAACCGAAATAGCATAAGTACTGTTAGTGCTCGTAACCCTACGTTTTATTGCATCACTCCTTCACTTCATTTAAAACCCAACACTAACAACAATTTTGTTAACTCCATGCTTGCATGCTGACAGAACTAGATCTCTCTGCAGACACGTCAACAAAGCCAGAGAGACTAGAATCCCGTCTGACTTTTTCCTGTACCAGCCAAACCAGTGGCCTTGACTTGGAATGACACAACGAAAAAAAAGTCTTCAGACCATGGCCTGTGTGCCCTTGAGGATCATAGAGGTCATTGCTCGGTTGCATCCCCCATTTCTTTTCTCTTCTTCCCATTTCCTGACTACTTCTTCCTTTACGATTAATATCGGCTAGTAAAGGCCAGAATTAAACGTTTTAAAATGTTTGTCCCCCGCCACATGAACACATTCGTGGTCCCATGTCCTTGCCAACAACTGCTAAAAGCCAGAAACAAGTAAAAGTAAAAGACTCCAAGTCATCCAGCTCATTTACGCAGTGGGCTGCATGCCTGGACTTTAGATGACCGTTCTGCAGACTTTGCCCTGCTTTTGAGGCTGCCTATCCACTTGGTATATTCCTCACTTTCCCACACTGTAATGCAGTGTAATTATACTGTTCAATTCCAAATACCATTTTATTTGTAGAAATATATAAATGTTTGGTTGTAAGAATGTTGAGCATAAGTTCTCTACTATCAAATTACTGCCTTCAGCACTACATTAATAAAAATGAGAGGATATTCACTATTTTAAAGGAGAGAAAGAGGATTTGGGGTTAGGAGAGGTTACAAATAGCAAATAGTAAAAGCCTGGAAGGTGTGTCCGTTAATTATTAATTTGTTGAGGTCATCAGTCTAGCTAGTCAATCACAGCACTACGTGTACTTCTGTAAAGAATAATGAATAATTAAGCCCACAAAATGTCTTGGAGCACCTCCTAGCCTATTGCTAAGTTAAGAGGCACAAAAGAACTATGTGTAACATCAAGAGAAGAACCTATATTGTAAAGCATTACATCTAAAAACTGTCCTTCAAACCAGAAAGCACATACTATGCATCTTATTCTAATGCATCCTGTCAAACCGGCCAGCCCTGGCTGTCTGGAGCTGTAGCCAGTCACCGCTAGTATCCTCCCAAGTTGACTGACTGACAGTACCCTCTCTCCCTTCTCTCTGCTCCCCTCCCCTTCTCTCGGTTCGTCTCCTCGGTAACCCTCCCCTCATCGGTTGCTGTGGATTGGCAGCTGATGTTGACATGAACGTCTTGTTTGTTCTCTTCACTCCAGCCTTGACATACACAAGGACTCTACCTTTCAACCCCAGAGGGCCGTGGAAATCCCTTTTTTTTGGTATTTTTTTTTGTCAGACATATTGATGTTAAGCCATTTATATTGGGGAAAGGGGGTGGGGGTGAGGGGAGGGGCAATGATTTCTATAAGTTGATTTCAGGTCCGCAGTGCCTAAGTATCAATTCAGAATCAAATCAACAGCATGTGAAATCAGCAGAGGCCATATGTAATCTTAGGATGTTCAAATAATATGCTATAAATAAATCATCAAGTCATGGCACACACACGACTAGACAGATATTACTTAGATAAAAGTATAATTTGTTTTAGTTTCCTAAATTTCGACACATATATGATTATAATTGTACACATTGAACTCCTATATTTTATCTCAAGCTGGTTTCCTATAGTGGATTATTACCAATTAGTCATCTGAGGCAATACAACTTCTGTCATCATGTGACCTCTCATCAAATAGGTCCGTCTTTCTATGAAACTGGCCACTAGAGGGCCCTGTTGGGTAGTGTATAACAACCTGGACCCTCTCTACATTCTGTCTTTGTCACCCTTTTAAATACATTCTCAATGTCACCTTTGTCTTAAATTACCAATGACCTTTAGTCCTTACTGCAGGATCCACATCATGGGCTAGGTGAATAGTGATGAATTTCTTTAGCAGGAAAGAGAGCTCAATTCGTCATGTTTCTTTCTCTCATTTCAGTCTCTTTGCCCCGTACATAAAGTGTGCCATCTGTTGGGTATATACTGTACTTTAAAAGAGTCTCTGATTGAATGCTGTTATTTCTTGGCAGAATATAAACACACACCTTATATTTATATATATATATATATTGGTATATTTACATGAATATGAGAAGAGAGAAAAGAAATTGGCTGTCGCCACTTGGCCTACGTCATTGGCAATGAGTTCAAGTTTGTATTGCCAAATATTTGTGCCCTGTGCTTAAGTGAACAATCAGTAGCGCAATAAACCAGGACAGCTCGTCATTGCATTGCATTGCAAGGTGGCTCTGCAAATATGACCATGATTTGCCAATAAAGATAAAGATTGGGTAACGTGCTACCCCAGTACATATTACATCCAGACTGAGTGTTTGGTCACGCTCTGGCAGATCTGGTTTCACCTGGTCAAACACACCTCAAAGCAAATGTAATAGTTTGTGGAGAAACTGCTGAAATGGCTGGCAAGTCAGACTGACCAGCAGAGCCAATTAAAAAGGGGTTATTCTAGTGTAACAAGATTGTTCCAACCTGACTTTGCAAACAGGCCTCGTGGTCATCAGCTGCTCAGCACAACGCCCTACCTGTGGAAACTGCACTAATGCATCAATTACTAAACATCTGTGACAGTCAGTGTTATGCATGAACGCGTTCAAAAGAACGCGTTCATTGAACACGTTAATTTTTATGAGAACGGTGAACTGAATGCAACTTCATGACAAATAATGAATTTGAACGGTGAACACGTTCATATTATCTGAGATCAGTGCCGCTGCTAGCCATTTCGGTGCCCTAAGCATAACTCCTTTATGATGCCCGCCCCCCCCCCCCGAGAAAAAAACGTTTGTTTTTGCCAGTTTAACATTTCGCCAACAGCTGACCAACAATAATGGAAATCGCAAGGTTTCATTAGCCATACCATAAACCTATTCATTTCAGTGTAATTTTGGCAAACCACTTGGATGTATTGTTCATAGTAATAGTCAAGAGAATTATTACAAGATTCTCTCAAAAAAATGGGGCCCGCGCTCTATTTTTTTCGGCCCGCGCTCCAGTCAGAATCACAGTCAGAACGTAATTCGTTAAACAGCATTTTAACCCATTCCCGAACAGGGCCTCTGTCTCAACGTCTTATGTAACTCAGACTGGTTGCAGTTCACTGCCTGGCCACAGTTTTAACATAGTTTTAGATGGGTCATGGGGGGGCGCTATTTACCTCTTGTCAAAACAGATCCATAACTTTGCAGCTAACGTTGTGATTCCTGGTTGCTATGGTTATGTAGGTGCTATGCTAGCTAGCTAGCTAAGGACACTTTTAATAACCTTAAACGATTTAAATGGAAGATTTCCGTTTGCATGAAATGATAGCTAGTTATCTAGCTAATGTTATAGTCTCCTCGATTTAACTTCTACAATTATAATGGGTGCCTGTTACACTTCGCATGAACGAGTTCATATTCACATATATTAACACCAGTTCATCATGTGTAAAGAATACTGATATGAAATATGAAAACAACCAGTAGTCAATGTGCAAGCTTCCAATTTAATCGTGATTTAAGATACTCTATTTAAGTTGGGGCAGTCTGTCCTTCAGTCGAGGCATGATGATCTCTCGTTTCACCTGTTCGTGTTGGCGTAACAAATGCTTGGAGTCAAGTGCAGTTGAGAGGCGCTTGTCTCCAGGGGACAGATTACACTTAACTGTTATATTTTTCTCTTTTCACGGATACAAATAAAAAAGGCTGCGATTGGAATACGGGACTGGAGCTCAAAATCACCCAAAATTCGGGATGTCCCAGACAATTCAGGACTGTTGGCAAACCTACTTGCACCTAAGTTATAACTTATTTGAGTGTGCTAACATTAGCAATAACGTCAGCTAGTTCGAGGTGTATGCATACCATTAAATTAGCAGCACATTTCCCGTATTTAACAATGATTAAACATGGACTTGCCTGCAAGTGATGCACAGTCATCATCTTCTATTTCTTTTTTCCCTTGACTCCTGTTGTCTTTTTGAGGCCATTTTCGAAAAATTGACCTAGCCTACTGTCAAAGTTCGTCAGGCCACTGAGATAGAAAAGGGCACCCACGGCGAGCTTGGGAAGTTGAGTTTGTTTGTTTTGGTTTTTTTTTGGGGGGGGGGGGGGGGGGGGGCACCATCGTAACTTTTTTTGAGCAATTAAATATATCTCTTGTTCTGCCTGTTTTGTAATATAGGTGCCTAATATTTCTATACTGAAATAATATCGGCATTATAATTATTATAACTATGATGATTTTTCAGTTGCCTATTTTTTTGGTGCCCCCTCAGGACTTGGTGCCCTACGCACAGCGCGTAGTGCGCGTTATGGGAGCGGCGGCACTGTCTGAGATCCAGCGCCACTGAGGCCTAGTTAAAACATTACGGAATGTTTTCCTTCTACTGAGGAAAGACGGTGTCTAAATCGAATGCTTGTACCATGTCGTTGCTCAGTACCTGTAGTTAGTGATGTGTCGTTCGTGAACGATTTGTTCATTTTGAACGAATCCTTACAAGGACTCGAGAGTAACGAGTCCTCTCAAAAAAAGATTTGTTCATTTTCTCGTGGCCATGCATCAGGACTTGCATAGGCTCAGCCAAGGAAACAGAAATGATTCGTTGAATGCAGGTCACGTGGGAAATGATCCAAAGATCCGTATCCGAAGACCGAGTCGGAATATGAACGAATCATTTCTGTTTCCTCTAGCTACCAGTACTGAGCCTATGCAGGTTCGGTTGGCAGAAGAACGAAACATTGACCCGAAGATCTGTATCCGGCAGATGAACGAATCGTTCACCTCCCGATCGTTCATTTACCCGAAGACACGGTCGGGAGGTGAACAACTCGTTCATCTGCCGAATCGTTCATTTACCCGAAGACACGGTCGGGAGGTGAACAACTCGTTCATCTGCCGGATCGTTCATTTACCCGAAGACACGGTTGGGAGGTGAACGACTCGTTCATCTGCCGGATACAGATCAGATCTCGTTCATCGTTCATTTTCCACGTGACCTGCATAGGCTCAGCACTGGTAGCTAGAGAAAACAGAAATGATTTGTTCATTTTGACTGGGTCTTCGGATACGGATCTTAGGATAATTTTTCACGTGACCTGCATAGACTCAGAAGAGGAAACAGAAAGGATTTGTTTACCTCGTTCACTTTCGCGTGGCTAGGTTTAGTAAGGCGTGAATGACATTCCTTCACAAGTAATAATTACAGGTTTCGTTATTTTAACTTTTTTGTACTTTACTTAGGGTTCAGCGTAATAGTTTGCCGTGATAATTGAATGCTAGTGTGATAATAAATGACCACTTCAAATCATCCAGACTGTCATGATACAGTGTTATGTTGTTAGTGTTAGTGTCATAATATTTGAATGCAGGAATTTCTCTTACCATTACCTTTAGTTCCCTGTATAATTCATTATTTAAATGGTGCTACAGGGCTAATGTATATTTTCTGTTTGTACTTTACTTTCACACACACACACACACACACACACACACACACACACACACACACACACACACACACATACAAACATACACTCACCTACAATTTATCCCATTCATTGTTGTTAATGCAATACAAAGAGTGAAGAATCAAACTGAATATCCAAGTCTCCATTCTTTTCCATTCTAATCGGATGACCCTCAGTGATTACAGATTTCCCGAACCCCTTCTATAACAGTAGCCTACCTGTATAATTTCTGCGATACCTAAACCAACTAACTCGACTTCACCCTACATTACCCATGAATCATCGCACACACATGTATACCAAACAAGCAACGTATTCCAAGGCAACAGCTCTCGGTGTCAATATAAAAATGGCAAGTGAAAGCGAAAACAGAGACGCAGACTCAGCGAGTACATCTGATCCACCTTATTATTATTTGCGGGATTTTTACACACTGTCTGATAAAGTTTCCGACAGTAAAAATCTCACCTTTCTGTGCAAATTATGTCCTCCTGAAAAAATTAGCAATAATTAAAAAAAAAAAAAAAGAAAATGAACTGAACTATGAACTAGTTCAGAATTTAAATGGTGAACTATGAACGTGAACGATTCATGTTTACTTGTATGAACTGAACTTTGAACTAGTTCATGAGAGGTGTGAATGTGCACAACACTGGTGACAGTCTTATCAAAGCGGAATAATGTCTAAACATGGGGAGCTTCAAAAAAGAGACAATAGTGTGAGAATGCAGAGCCATACATCAGAATTATCTTCAC
Organism: Clupea harengus; assembly: GCF_900700415.2. NCBI lineage: Eukaryota > Metazoa > Chordata > Actinopteri > Clupeiformes > Clupeidae > Clupea > Clupea harengus. The sequence goes on along the minus strand of NC_045171.1, from coordinate 17,392,158 downwards.
AGTCTTGGCGCTCAGGACAGGTTCCAGTCCTAATGGTATTCACACAGTGGAATATGAAATGCCAAAAAAAAGACGATAATTGAAAATGATGAGTCCCATGCTAAATGAGCCTGATGCTGGCTTTTCTATGCAAAAAAACACTGGTCAGCAAAAATCCCCCTCCTTGCAGTGACCGGTTTAGTTGTAGCCGGCCTCTCAGGGCCCCATCAACCGATTTGCCTGCTTTGATTAATTAGGTTTCTATCAAGGGAGGCACTCTCTGATTCGTAAACTTGGTCCTTGGCAGCACTTTTCCCCCCCACGCAGCGCACACAAACTGTTGTCAAGCAGAAATGGTTGCTCTTCCTGTGTTAGACTAGTGGTTCCCAGAAGTGTGGGGGGGGGGGGGGGGGGAGTTACAGCAAGCGAAAAAGCAGAACAAGAACCCTGGACAGCTATTGCTTAGCTTATATGGTAGAAGGTAATTATTGATTCAGCAGACATGCGCCTAACATGAACCAATCAAAAGAATGGTACAATACATAGCCAATCATAAATCCGTATTTGTTCCAGACAGACTTGATTTGAAAAGTTTACAGTAAAAACTTTTATTTTTGTCATTGTCAAAAGTGGGCCTGCCATAAGAAGTTTAGGAACCACTGGGTTAGATGAAAAATAAAGGCGCGTTGACACTAGAGAGAGAGAGAGAGAGAGAGAGAGAGAGAGAGAGAGAGGGTAAAAAAGTGATTATCATGCACACTGGGATTTCCTTTTAAAAGTCAAGGACAAAGGAGACCTTGCACGGCATGAATAGGAAAGTGCAGGGCCACTTCCTTGTAAGGGTCCGGGACACTAAAACGAGTAAACAGCATCCCATCGTCGGAGGATGAATAAGTTATAGGTCCCTGCTGCTCTGTGTGAGCAAAACACCCCTAAGACTGCTCATCTTGACACACACCCACAATAGTAAACAGAGCAATACAAGTAAATACAAATTAACATTATATTATAACATTATATTAAATTGAGTCACGTGGGATCGCCGAGTAAGATGGTCGCACATTAGAAGCTGTCCAGAAGCCCCACCGAATTAATATAAATTCATCCGTTCACTTCTTCATATTTTTTGACGTTTTTTTTTTGTTGAGAATACTCCTTCGTTAATTTATACCAATATATACCAACTGAAGCACAGACATATAAACTATGGCTTCCTCCAAATACTTCAAGTCTACACGTGGGAAACCTGCTCCCATTGACTCCAGTGGTGCTAGCCCAATACGAGTTGAGCAGAATGCTAGCCTGGAAACCCTTTTTGCTGAAGTGGGTAAAATTAGCGCCACACTACATAAGGTCGCTTCAGATGTTTCAACGATCAAAGAAACTACTGCTGAACTAAAAAATGCTGTAAACGCCATGCAAGAACGGCTGACTGAGGTGGAAGGCAGAGTATCGGACATTGAGGACACTAAGCAGCAATTGGTGAGCAACAGCGAGCTACACAGCAAGCGCATAAACACCCTATGGGACCGTGTGGAGGATTTGGAGAATAGAAGCCGCCGTAACAATGTAAGACTGCTAGGTCTATCAGAGGGCATCGAAGGGGACAACATAAAGGCATGCATTAACAAGATCTTGTCAGAGGGACTGGGCTTGGACGTTGACAGTGAGTTGGAAATTGAAAGAGCACACCGCTCTCCTGGATCTCGCCCGACTAACGTTCAATCGCCGAGACTGGTCATGATAAAATTCCTGCGTTCTACTGCGAGAGACAAAGTTCTAAAAGCTGCTAGGGAGAAGGGTGGAGCGGTGTGGTGTGGATGCAACATTTCCCTTTTCCCAGACATGACAAAGGAGCTAGCTGAGAGGAGGAAAGCCTTTTCAAAGGCGAAACAACTGCTCCACCAAAAGAAGGTTAGATTCAGTCTCGCTTTTCCGGCGACACTAGGATTTACATGGAGGGGGAGGAGCAGAAAGTTTCAAGATGCGTCGGAGGCTGTCAAGTTCATCGAGCAACAAATGACTGTGACGGAGTACAATGCCGGAGACAACCCGGATGGAGAATAAAAAGATGATGAAGATCTACGAAAATAACAAGGAGAATATGAGAGAGGTATGGTGGGGCTGGACAATGTTTGTGTGGCTATCTGAACTAGGGAGCTAGTCGAACATTCCACAGACCAAATTGATTTATGTTTCTTTTTTCTTTTTTCTTTCTTTCTTCCCTTTGACTGTTTTAAAGGGGAATGAGTCTCAAGTTGGTATTCGGAGGCTTGTTTATGTTAATGTGTTCTCCTCTATTGAAGAGGATAGGTTTAGGTTGACCAGTTTGGTCATGTTTGTTTACTTAGACATTTTCATTATACTCAGTAATGGTACACAAGTCTTTGATTATAATATTGGTACAAGAAGGTCAGATAAAATGAGATTTCTGTTATATAACTATACTTACATACATTTTTATTTTCTCATTACGTGAATGTCAAATAATTCCTACGTTAAGGTAGTGTCCTGGAATATTAATGGTTGTGGGAATCCGGTGAAGCGGAAGAAGGTACTTTTATATCTTAAACATAAACAAACTGACAGCATTTATTCAAGAAACACATCTTAAGGATGATGAGGCTAAAACATTTAAAAGAGACTGGGTAGGGCAAGTTTATTATAGCTCCTTTTCCAGTAAGAAAAATGGAGTTCTTATTCTGGTTCATAAGAGGCTGAATTTCTCAGTGGTAAAAGAATCTAAAGATGACAATGGAAGAATTATATGTCTTGAAACCATCATAAATGGTACGCAATTAACACTCTGCAATATCTATGCCCCCAATAAAGGTGACCCATCTTTTTTTCACGAGGTCAATAGCATAATCGGGAATGCACAAGGTCAAGTGATTTTGGCTGGAGATTTTATTCAGGTTCTAGATGGTGTACTTGATAAAAGCAAACTTTTAGGAACCCGAACATCAACACCTAAAGATAGAGCTGCCATTCACTCGCTGATAGAGGACAATGGTCTGATTGATGTATGGCGATTGGTTAACCCGAGAAATCGAGAATATTCATTTTACTCCCACTGCCACAAATCCTACTCACGAATAGACATCATTTTGATATCTCAAAACCTGATCAATGATGTAATTGATAGCAATATTAATGCTATGTTCCTGTCAGACCATGCACCTGTTGAACTCTGTATAAACATACAGTCAGATAGATTAAGACGAGGCAGGTGGAGAATGAATACATCCCTGCTGCATGATGAAGTATTTAATAACGAACTAGCAGCGGATTTGTCATCATTTTTTGAGATCAATATGGGTAGCACAGACAGAGTAGCAATGGTTTGGGAAGCATCAAAAGCTTATGTTAGAGGCAAGATCATTGCACAATCTTCCAAGAAGAAAAGAGAAAATATTAATGCCATCAAGAAATTAGAAACGGAATTAAGTGAAATGGAAAGAGAACTGGCCAGACAATATTCTGACAGCTTGTTTAATAACATCTGCAAATGCAAATTTAAATTACACGAGATATTTAATAAAAAGGCTGAATATGCTTTGTTTAGATTAAAAACAACCTTTTATGAGTCAGGGGAAAAAACAGGCAAGCTTTTGGCTAGACAGCTCAAAGAACAAAGCTCCGCACATGTAATTCCAGCAATAAGATCAGGGGGTTCTCTGGTGACTTCCTCCAAGGGAATCAATGAGGTATTCAAAAACTTTTATGAGAATCTGTACAGATCATCAGCTACACCAAACAAACTATCAGTGCAGAACTTTTTCACGAACATAAATCTTCCAAACCTTTCACCCGAACAGGTAGCCCTCTTAGACAAATCAGTGACCCAGGAAGAGGTGAAAAATGCCATTCGATCAATGAAAACTGGGAAATCTGCCGGAAACGACGGGTTCCCCGTAGAGTACTATAAAGAGTATATAGATATAATTGCCCCTATACTGACCAAGGTATTTGATGAGGCCTTTCAGACTGGCTCACTCCCACCGACTCTGAATGAAGCACTTATATCACTGATTCCTAAAAAAGGTAGAGATCATACAGACCCTGCTAATTTCAGACCAATTAGCCTCATTAATGTAGATAGTAAAATACTGGCCAAAGTACTGGCCTTACGGCTTGAAACGGTTTTACCATATATTATACATACAGACCAAGTGGGCTTCATAAAGGGTAGATCTTCAACTGATAACTTACGAAGGCTTTTACATTTAATGTGGCTGAACTCTTCCAACACAGCACCAGTGGCTGCTATCTCATTGGATGCTGAGAAGGCCTTTGACAGGGTTGAGTGGGGTTTCCTGCACTCTGCCCTGTCAGGGTTCGGTTTTGGCACTGGTTTCAGCAAATGGATACAAATAATGTACAACTCCCCCAAAGCAGCGGTCATGACAAATGGTGTAACTTCATCATTTTTTGATCTTTCCAGAGGAACACGACAAGGGTGCCCCCTTTCGCCACTCCTATTTACAATTGCCCTGGAACCTCTGGCTGCTGCAATTAGAGCAAACCCCTCCATTAAAGGAGTGAATGGTGGTGGTAGCGAGCACAAACTAATGCTTTATGCAGATGACATTCTTTTTCTGACCAGTGATCCTAAAAACTCATTGCCTGCTCTAATGGACACCATAGGTGAATACTCTAAGCTTTCAGGTTACAAAATCAACTGGACCAAATCTGAAGCAATGCCCATATCCAAACACTGCCATCCACAAGTAATAACACAACATAACTTCAAATGGATTACTAAGGGCATGATCTACTTGGGTATTAAATTAAGCTCAGACCTACATGAGATGACCACACTCAACTTTGATCCACTCCTTCAAAAAATCAAAACAAACGTAGGAAAATGGGGGAAGTTAAATCTGACTCTGTGGGGTAAAGTAAATGTTGTTAAAATGGTAATAGCCCCACAATTTAACTATGTATCCATGATGCTACCACTCAATATACCTGATCACATTTTTAAACAGTATGACAATCTCATTAAAGACTTTCTATGGGCTGGAAGGAAGCCCAGATTTAAGTTGAGCAAACTGTATGCACCCAAGGATAAAGGAGGGTTGGGTTTACCTGACGTTAGACTATATAGTTGGTCTTTTGAAATGGTCAAGATAGCTAAACACTGGAGTGGGACAGAGTCTGGTTTGGAGTGGGCCGCTATTGAAAAGGCTCTGGCCGAGCCGTTCCAGCCTATAACTGTAATATCTCAGCAGTCAACTGACAAAGAGAGAGACAAGAATCCAATAATTAAACATTCTAGGGAGGTATGGGCAAAGGTTCATAAAATACACAAGGTTTCACATTACAAGCAGCAATATGCATCACTTTGGTTAAACTCAGAAGCCAAAATAGGGAAACAAACTGTATTTTGGAGGAGATGGTTAGATAAGGGAATACATACAATAAGTAATCTCTATAAAGATGGTGTATTTAAGTCATTCACTGAATTAGCCCAAGAGTATAATCTACAAGATAAGGGGGATTTCTGGAAATACCTGCAGATAAGACACTGCTTAACAAAAAAGTGCCAGCCAAATGAAACAGGCAACCCAGTAACCGACTATCTTCAAAACCCACTCAACCATAAGGCATCAGTATTCTACAGTAATTCAATGTATTTATCCAGCAGCACATGTGACAATTTGAGGATAATCTGGCAGAGGGACCTTGACTGTCAGATTGACAATGATACTTGGAAACAGATTTTGACTGATAATGGTAGATATATAAAGGAAACTAGAGGTAAATTCACTCAATATAAAATTCTACACCGGTACTACTGGACACCATGTAGGCTTTTCAAAATAGGACTAATAAGTACCAACACATGCTGGAAATGCAAAAAAGAGATGGGCACATTTGTACATCTCATATGGGAATGCTCTATGGTCAACCCATTTTGGCGTAGAGTATTGGATTTCTTAGAGGCATGGGTAGGACTATCTTTGCCATTTTCCCCACGTTTATGCCTTCTGGGTGATAAAACAGAAATTCCACAACTGACAAGAAGTGCCCATTCAGTTTTGATGGTTGGGATAGCCTCAGCTGCCAGAATTATACTGAGATATTGGAAAGCTCCCACACTACCAACATTTAACGAATGGAAAGCATTGATGAGTGAAACAGCATCATATGAGGTTATGTTGGCAAGGATTAGGGGCAGAGGGCCTGAATACCTGACATCTAACTAGCAGACCTAGCTATACCTTTGTAGCTTTTCTTTTCAGTATGTTGTTTTCTTTTAACCAGGAACACGCAACCAATATGTAATTTTGTATTCTGACCTTCCTTTTTTCTGCACACTGTACCTTATGAGATATGTACCATGTATGTTCATAAATAAAATTTAATTGCAAAAAAAAAAAAACATTATATTAAATTATACGCAAAGAATGATGTAAATGAGATATGATGATGGTTTTTGTGTGTTTGCTTGTGTGTGTGTGTGAGAGAGAGAGAGAGAGAGAGATAGATGGATAGATAGATGGAGAATGAGAGAGTTGTGGGCTCTGCTGTTACTCGGAAGTTAAAGGTTAAAGCTGTCCTTGAGTCACACTGAGATGCTCTCTGGGGCTGACTCATTCAGGGGAGAGAGCAGGCGGTGTGTGTGTGTGTGTGTGCGTGTGTGTGTGTGTGTATGTGTAAGTGTCTGTGTGTGAGTGTGTGTGTGTGTGTATGTGTAAGTGTCTGTGTGTGTGTGTGTGTGTGTGTGTGTGTGTGTGTGTATGTGTAAGTGTCTGTGTGTGTGTGTGTGTGTGTATGTGTCAGTGTCAGTGTCTCTGTGTGTGTGTGTGTGTTGGGGGGGGGGGGGGGGGGGGGTGTTTGACTTGCTGGCACGCAGCTAACCTAAGGTCCAAGTAGGGATGAGGTGCTTATGTAAAAGTAAGGTTTGCATTCCTTCCCTACAGTTCCAGATTGAGGGGGTGCGGCGTAATGCGGAGTGACATGCTGAAAGCCCTTACGAGGGACAGGGGGAGGGTGTGTGGTTCACATGGGGCAGCACTGACCGTCCTGCCCTGGCCGCAGGTTGAGAGAGTGGGAGAGAGGGAGAGAGTGAGGTAAAGAGAAAGAGAGAGTGAGGGATAGAGGGAGAGAGTGAGGTAAAGACAAAGAGAGAGAGAGAGAGAGAGAGAGGGAAAGAGGGAGGTAAAGAGAAAGAGAGATGGAGAGAGTGAGGTAAAGAAAAGGAAAGCAGGAGAGAGGGAGAGCGTGAGGTAAAGAGAGAGAGAGAGGGAGACAGGGAGAGTGAGGTAAAAAGAAAGAGAGAGAGTGAGAGCGATGCTTGGTCCTTGCCAGAAAAGGAGCAGGAAAAGGAATGAGCAACCTTTTGGTGTGTGTCCTATGAATTTAACACAGTACTGGATATGATGTTTCTGGTGTCAGTGCTTAGGGGGCCATGCACTTGAAGGCCACCCACACGATTCTACCTATACCTACATAATACTGACTTGTATTGTGTGTGTTTAGCCTGCAGGTTGAGAGACAGAAGACAGGCCTAGTCCTGGAAAAGTAACTGAACAGGTTGAAGGAGTACCTTTTGATGCATAGTAAATATGTAACCATGTATTTGGGTTGTATGAAAAAAACTTGTCTTTGGGATCTGACCTGCACAGCTGAAACTGCATTTCTGTTCCAATGCAACGTGTCAAAGTGTGTCGTGCAAGAAAACAAAACCCGGCCCAAAGCGTTACTGAGACGTGTCTGACAGCATGGCCCACCAGTGCCCTCTGGGATCCTCCCTAACACACCTCTCTCTCTCTGTCTCTCTCTCTCTCTCTCTCTCTCTTTGTCTCTTTCTCTTCCCCCTCTCGCCCCCTCTCCTCTCTTTGCTCTTTCTCTGCCTCTCCTTGCCTCCTTTTCCTTTGAAGAAATAAATAAAAGATTCTCCACATCTGACAGCTGGATTGTTTTACTAGCTGTCTTCCGTGGGCCAGACATCCCACCGGCACGCTCTCTCACTCTCTCCAACCAGGATCCACAGGCGAAGCACACCAGCCGCGTACAAGAGCACTGACAAGCTGCAGACTGGAGGCCGAGGCGTGAGGAAGAGCAAGATGAATAAATAAAAGTGTTTGCTGCCGATGGATGCTTTTACCCGTCCCTGCCTTTTTAATGTATAATTTAAAAAAAACAGTACTAACACAGAACACCACTAGGAGGATGCCTGGTAACACAGGAGAAGAAAACATCTGTACACACACATACACAGACCAACACACATGTACACACTCACACACACACACACACCAATACACACTCTCTCTCTCTCTCTCTCTCTCTCTCTCTCTGTCTTTCTCATACTCACTTTCTCATACTCTCTCTATCTTTGTCTCACCCCCACAGCAACACACATTGATACACCACATACACAAACTACATTAAGCTTGAAAGAGGTAAAGCCTTTTCAACTGTAACTTGGCTGTGGCGTGTTTTTTGTGTTTAGTCATTAGTGCCCCCCCCCCCCATTCCCCCCATTGCTGCTCTTATCCTCCAGGCTGCTGATGAATCTAAGGGGGGGGGGGGGGGGGGGGCGCACTGCAGGTCATGTGCCGTGCCACACCGCACCCTGCTGAGCTGTCAGCCTCGCCCGTCAATCATGTTAATATATCTGCAGGTGACTGCGCCCATGCAAGACCGCTGGCAGTTTGGTTACTCACCAGCAATTTTTTTTTTAAATGTTCACTATGTTACAGCTGTGCTGGATGCTGCTTCACTGCAGGAATCATAGTGGCCATCTTTGAAAACAACAACAACGACAACGGCGGTGTTTTCTTTGAAAGGCACGGCATGTGACAGGCTGTGCAGATATCGCTGTTGGTATTCCATGAGCTAAACAGCAACAAATTCATCAGAAGACAGACAGAGGGAAAATC